>NC_083585.1:68815668-69053168 GCF_027579695.1 Neoarius graeffei
GCTGCTGAGAGCCCCACACCCACTTTGCCCCCGCCTTTAAGAGACAGTGTAGGGGGGCCAACACTGTGGATAAATCTGGAAGGAATCATCCATAGTAATTAATCATTCCCAGGTAAGCCCGCACTTCAGAAACATTTTTGGGGTCTGGGGCCTCTCTTATAGCTCTTACTTTCTTCTCCAAGGGTTGGAGACCGCTGGCAGTTACCCGGTGGCCCAAATATTCAACTGCTGGGGCCATGAACTCGCACTTAGACCTCTTTAGCCTGAGACCTGCTTCCTCTAGTCGTGTCAGCACCTGACTGAGGTTTTGGAGATGGGCTTCCTCCGAGGGACCTGTCACAAGGACATCATCAAGGTAAACAGTTGTGTGTGGAATCCCCGCTAATAAGTTCTCCATGGTCCTCTGAAATATTGCACAAGCTGAGGAAACTCCAAAAGGAAGACGTGTGTACTGGAATAACCCCTTATGAGTGTTAATCGTCACCAGCTTACGTGAATCTTCAGCCAGCACCAACTGTTGGTAGGCATGGGACATGTCTAGTTTAGAGTAGCTTGTGCCACCAGCTAGTGTAGCAAAAAGCTCCTCCATTCTTGGTAGTGGGTACTGTTCTAGTTTGCTGTTAATTTATAGTCTCCACATATCCTTACAGTATCATCTGGCTTTAGCACAGGCACAATGGGTGCTGCCCAATCAGAGTGTGTAATAGGTTCAATGACACCTACAGCTTGTAGTCTGTCTAGCTCTGCCTCAATCTTAGGTTGCATGGCAAAAGGCACGGGCCTGGCCTTGCAATAGCGAGGCTTGACAGATGTGTCGACATGGAAACGAACTTCCATACCTTTCAGGGTCCCAAGCTCATCCTTAAAGATGTCCTTATGTTTGGAGAGAACATGTTGCAGCTCACTATCTGACACCTTGAAAATTGGCTTGAACAGTTCTTTCCAATTGAGACACAACACGCCCATCCAGTCCCGCCCCAACAGATTTGGTCCCCGATTCCGAACCACCAGTATGTCCAGAGCTGCTGTCTGTCCCTCATAGTGAGCATCAACTGTAGTTTTGCCCTTAACTTCAACCTTCTCCCCTGTGAATGATCTCAGAACAACTTCAGAAGGTTTCAATGCTAATCCAGGGGTTGCACCTTGTATTTTATTGAAACAGTCCTCCCCTATCACTGTTCGTGATGCCCCAGTGTCAACTTCAAATTGCACTGGACTGTTATTCAGCTCTACTGTAGCCACAATGGGGCCATGTGGCTTCTCTTTCGGAGCCATGAGTCTGTTCCTCCTCTTCCTCAGACTCTTGAGGCAGAGTGAGCTCTGACATAAGGTGAGCAGCCTTAGGTTCCTGCCTCTGAGTGGATCTGCCTTTATCCTGTTTGCACCGCTTACACACTCGGGCTATGTGACCAACTTTTTTACAGTAATGGCACACTGCTTCCTTGAATCGACACGAATCAGCTGCGTGTCCATCGCCACAGCGATAGCAGGTCACTGACCTTGTAGCTTGTCGCCTTTGAGTGATAAACCCTGGGTTTTCAACCTGATTAACTTGAGCAGTAGGCTGCAGGGTCTGTGCACCTTTATCTGCTGCTTCCAGTGCGATCGCTTTATCAAGGGCAGACTTCCATGTTAAATCAGGTATTGCCAGTAAGCGGCGCTGTATTTGCTCGCAACCTATGCCCCAAACAAGCTGATCTCTCAACCGTTCTTCCAATGTAGCGCCAAAACCGCAATGCGTGGCATGATGTTTTAATTTGACTACATAGGATGAGACTGCTTCCCCCTGTGCTTTCGTACAGGAGTGGAATTTAAACCTCTCCACGATTTCATTCGGGTTTGGGTTGAAATGTTCCCCTACACGTTTCACTAAGTCCTTATAATCAACTTCGGTGGGTTTTGATGGGGCTATCAAGTCTATTATTATTCCATACAGACTACTGCCACAAACAGAGAGGAGAATGGCCCGTTTAGTTTTGTCCTGCGTTACCTCATTGGCTTCAAAGTAGAATTCCAATCTCTCCACATATCTATTCCAATTTTCTGATTCTGGATCAAAGGCCTCCACTTTTCCAAAGACGGACATCTTCACGGCTTTTGGACGTTCTCACTTCCAGTTTTTCGGATCAGTAAACTCAGGCCTTCTTCAGTAGGCTAACGCAGTAGTCTTGTATGCTTTATCCTCGTCGCCAAAATATTATACTTTCTTACTGCTCTAGCTAAGAGGGAAAACAGCATGGCAGCTTGGTTAAGTCCACAAGAACCGTGTGTTTTTTATTCGTTTGCTCCCTTTACATTTTATTTCAGGGCAGCACGGTGGTGTAGTGCTTAGCGCTGTCGCCTCACAGCAAGAAGGTCCTGGGTTCGAGCCCCGTGGCCGGCGAGGGCCTTTCTGTGTGGAGTTTGCATGTTGTCCGTGTGGGTTTCCTCCGGGTGCTCCGGTTTCCCCCACAGTCCAAAGACATGCAGGTTAGGTTAACTGGTGACTCTAAATTGACCGTAGGTGTGAATGTAGGTGTGAATGTGAGTGTGAATGGTTGTCTGTGTCTATGTGTCAGCCCTGTGATGACCTGGCGACTTGTCCAGGGTGTACCCCGCCTTTCACCCGTAGTCAGCTGGGATAGGCTCCAGCTTGCCTGCGACCCTGTAGAAGGATAAAGCGGCTAGAGATAATGAGATGAGAATGAGACATTTTACTTCACTCATGCATGCCAATCATGCTACCGCCACCTAGTGGTGGCTCCATAAATGCAGGATACAACACTAAACTAATAAACAGACGACATGAGGAAGAAACCTTGAGAGGAACCAGACTCAAAAGGGAACCCATCCTCATTTGGGCAACAGCAGACAGCCTGACTATAACATTAACAGTTTTAACATGAAGTCAGTTTCGTTGATGTTATAAACTCTTCATTGATGGAAACTTGAGTGCAAAACTGTTCATGACAACTGCAGTCCTAAAGTTAGCAAGTCAGCTGTAGTCCTCAACCATAAAAGCATTACTGTAAGTTCAAGTTCAAGTCAACTTTGTCAATAATGCCATATGTGTAGGACATACAAAGAATTGAAATTGCGTTTCCCTCTTATCTGCAGTGCAAACAGTAATAAACATGAAATATAAAATATAGGTACAAGATATAAACTATAAAAAGGAAAAAGGAAAAAAGGGGGGAGGGGTTACACACACAAGCTAAAGCTATCTAAGAAAAGACAAGACAGTGGCAATCCAGAAAGTGCAAATGTGGCAGTGTGAACAGAATTAACGGTATAAATTTAAATGTGATGAATGACAATATAAACAGAATGAACAATGTAAACAGGAACAGCAGTCTGACATTATAGTAATTATCAGTATAAATATAAATATAAATAAATAAATGGCAGTATGAGCAGAATTTTCAGTGTAAGTATAAATATGGCAGATATGACAGTATAAACAGTGTAGCAGTGAAGTCTATCAAAGATTAAAGATGTATAAAGTGTAAACAGTGTTGTAAACAGTTTTTATATAGTGCAATTAACTATTAAAAAAAGGCAGTATGAGCATAATTTTCAGTGTAAGTATAAATATGGCAGATATGTGAAAAGTGTAAACAGTGTTCTAAACAGTTTTTACATAGTGCAATTGAATTCCGTTACAGTTCATTAAAGTGGCTGGTGACATTTGGTTTGTGTATTAAGGGAAGGGGGTACTGGCCTGGGAGGGAGTTCAGCATCCTGACGGCTTGGTGGATGGAGCTGTCTCTCAGTCTGCTGGTTCTCGCCCGGAGGCTTCTCATTCTCCTCCCAGAAGGCAGGAGGCTGAAGAAGTGGTGGTTGGGATGGGTGGAGTCGCCCGCAATGCTGAGTGCTCTGCGGGCCAGGCGTGTGTTGTAAATATCCTGAAGGGAGGGTAGGGGGACACTGATGATCTTCTCAGCTGCTCTCACTATGCGCTGTAGGGTCTTCCGGCAGGATGCAGTACAGCCGCCGTACCACACAGTGATGCAGCTGGTCAGGATGCTCTTGATGGTTCCGCGGTAGAAGGTCTGCATGATAGGGGCTGGTGCTCTAGCTCTTTTCAGTCTGCGGAGGAAGTAGAGGCACTGCTGAGCTTTCCTGGCCAGCGATGCGGTGTTGCTGCTCCAGGAGAGATCCTTGGTGAGGTACACACCCAGGAACTTGGTGCTGCTCACTCTCTCCACAGCGGCACCATTGATGGTCAGTGGAGGATGCTGGGTGGAGGCTCTCCGGAAGTCAACAACCATCTCCTTCGTCTTCTCCATATTAAGAGAGAGATTGTTGTCTCTGCACCACGCGGCCAGTTGGCTCACCTCGTCCCTGTAGTATGACTCATCATTGTTGTTAATGAGTCCCACCACAGTCGTGTCATCCGCAAACTTGATGAAGAGGTTGCTGTTGTGTGTTGGTGTGCAGTCATGGGTCAGCAGGGTGAAGAGAAGGGGGCTGAGCACACGTCCTTGGGGGGGCCCCTGTGTTCAGAATGATGGTGCTGGATGTGTTGCTGCCGACCCGGACTGCCTGTGGTCTTCCGGTCAGGAAGTCCAGCAACCAGTTGCAGAGGGAGGTGTTTAGTCCTAGACAGTCCAGTTTCTGTATCAGCTGCTGGGGAATGATTGTGTTAAATGCTGAACTAAAGTCTAAGAACAGCATCCGCATGTAAGAGTCCTTAGTGTCCAGGTGAGTGAGAGCTGAGTGGAGAGCGGTGGAGATTGCATCATCAGTGGACCGATTGGCCCAATATGCAAATTAGTACGGGTCCATGGAGGGCGGGAGGATGGATTTGATGTGCTGCATGACTAACCGCTTGAAGCACTTCATAATGATGGGGGTCAGTGCCACAGGGCGGTAGTCGTTGAAGCAGGATGGAGAGGCCTTCCTTGGAACAGGGATGATGGTGGTGCTCTTGAAGCAGGTGGGAACAACAGCTTGGCTCAGGGAGGTGTTGAAGATGTCTGTGAGCACTTCTGTGAGCTCCTTTGCACAGTCCTTTAGCACATGACCTGGAATGTTGTCAGGTCCTACAGCTTTGCGGGTGTTGATCCTGGAGAGGGATCTCCTCACACTGGCTGGAGACAGGGACAGCACCTGGTCATCCGGAAGGGGTGGTGTTTTCTGTGCAGGCATGCTGTTGTTGGCTCCAAACTGTCCAAAGAAGTTATTTAGACTGTTCAGCAGAGTGATATCCTTGTCACAGGTCTGTGGTTGAGGTTTATAGTCCGTGATGGTCTGTATCCCCTGCCACAGGCTCCTTGTGTCTCTGCTGTCAGTGAAATGATGGGCTATCCTGCTACTGTACTGCTTCTTTTCTAGTCTGATGCCATGGGACAAGTTGGCTCTTGCTGATCTCAGACCAGCCTCATCACCTGCTCTGAAAGCAGCGTTCCGGGCTTTCAGTAACCAATAGACTTCCCCCGTCAGCCATGATTTCTGGTTGGCCTGTACTGTGATGGTCTTAATGTCTGTGACATCATCAGTGCATTTACTAATGTAGGCTGTAACAGTGTCTGAATACTCCTGGATGTTGATATGGTGGTTGTAAGTGGCTGCCTGCTTAAACATGTCCCAGTCTGTGATGTTAAAGCAATCCTGAAGTGCTGAGGAAGCACCCTTTGGCCACACCCGTACCTGCTTCTGGACTGGTCTGGTGACTTTGACCTACGGCCTGTATGCTGGCATTAGCATAACAGTGATGTGGTCTGAAGCACCAAGATGGGGGAGGGGTGAGGCCTTGTATGCTCTTCTCAGTGTAGTGTAAACCTGGTCCAGTGTGTTGTTTCCCCGTGTTGCAAAGTCAATGTGTTGATGTAACTGAGGAAACACTGTTTTGAGATTTGCGTGGTTGAAATCCCCAGCTACGATGGGAAATCCCTCTGGATGGACTGTCTGTTGGTTGCTGATGGCGCAGTACAGTTCACTCAGTGCCTTGTCCCTATCGTTGTTGTTGCAGCTGGGAGGAATGTAAACTGCAACAAGCAGGATGGCAGAAAACTCCCTCGGTAGATAGAAGGGCCGACATTTGATGATCATAAACTCCACAAGGAGTGAACAGTGTCTGCAAACTACCACAGCGTCCTGACACCAAGCATCCCTGATATAAACACAGACCCCGCCGCGGGTCTTACCTCCTTCAATGAGGGCTCTGTCTGCTCAGTAGCATGTTAGCCAGTCGAGCAGGATGGCGGAGTCCAGTATGCTGTCGTTGAGCCATGTTTCCGTGAACACAAAAACACAGCACTCTCTCACAGCCTGCTGGGTCGCTCTCAAAAGGTGAATATAATCCAGTTTGTTATCCAAGGAACGTACATTGGTGAGTACGATGGACGGTATAGCCGGCTTGTGTGGATTAGCCATTAGCCTGGCTCGGATACCCCCGCACTTTCCCCACTTCTGCTTCCTCTCGCACTCCCTATGGCGCTTCCTCTGCAGGTGTGCAGCAGTAGTGGGGGTCGATGTCAAAGCAGGCCGCCGGAGTAGGCCGAGGTCATGTAGCTCCTTAGTGTGCCGGGATTAACTTACAGAAAAAAGTGTTGTCAATGTCAAAAAGAGTCCCATGGCTGTATGTGCGCCTCGGGACAGACAACCACGACGAAAACATACCATCACTCGAGCACACCAACGAAGACAAACATATAAACACCACATTATCGGGACAGAGAGGAGCCGCTGCGTCTGCACGTGCCGCCATTTTAGTGTTAAAAAAAGAGCAAGTGTCAAGAGCATCTTCCAAGTGTGACTTTCAACTGTCCATAAGGGGCCGTCTTCCACAGGAGCGATGTGATGAGCCTCCAGCCAGACACAGGGCATCAAGATGGTTCAGGCAGGTCTGAGGAGCAGAAGAGGTTCAGCATCTTGATCTCAGGATTGACCTGTAACTCGGAGGGGCAGACAGAGTTGGGGGAGGGGAGAAAAAGAGAAAGAGAGAGAAAACAGGTTGTTAGGTATGCCCAATGTCACCTGATAAGTAGGAACAGTAGATATTTTGCACTGAGTGCAAGCAAGGACTCCAGCAACTAACTATGACAGCATAACTAAAAGGGGAGAGCCAGAAGGTAACACAGGCATGAGGGAGCCCTGGGACATAAAGCAGCAGCCACTACACCGTCAACAAACTCGAGTGAGCAAGCGAGTGGGGACTGACAGCATCCATACATCCCAGTTTACCAAAACACTCTGTCTGAGGATCCTCCAGATCTACACCTTTACCTCATAAACACCATTAACACAAGGCTTGACTAAACAGATCTGTTTTCAGCCGAGACTTAAATACTGAGACTGTGTCTGATTCCCGAACACTACTTGGAAGGCTGTTCCATAACTGTGGGGCTTTGGAAGAAAAGACTCTGCCCCCTGATGTAGCCTTCACTATACGAGGTACCAGCAGATAGCCTGCACCTTTTGATCTAAGTAGGCGTGGTGGGTCATAGAGGAGCAGAAGTTCACTCAGGTACTGTGGTGCGAGAACATTCAGTGCTTTAAAGGCCAATAGTAGTATTTTATAATCAATACGAAATTTCGTTGGGAGCCAATGCAGTGTGGATAAGACAGGGGTGATGGGGTCATATTTTCTAGTTCTAGTAAGGACTCTTGCTGCTGCATTTTGAACTAATTGGAGCTTGTTTATGCACTTATTGGAACATCCAGACAGTAAGGCATTACAATAATCCAACCTGGAGGGAACGAAAGCATGAACTAATTTTTCTGCATCATGTAGTGACATTAAATTTATCTTAGCAATATTTCTGAGATGAAAGAAAGCTATCCGGGTAATGTTATCAATGTGAGTTTCAGTTCCAGTATCTATATACACACTGGAGTTTCTTCTTTACAGGGACACGCCTACAGCACTGCCTACAGCCTCACCTACAGCACTAATGTCTCTTATAAGTTCTTATAAATATATTTAAAAGTCAAATGCAGCTCAGTTTTGACCTTGTGCTCATTTCATTTAATTTTACTTTAATTATTAGACTTAAACACTTTTACTGATTAAATTCAGAATCACATATTTTTAGGACTAACTCAGTTTAACTTTGGGATGTATACAGAAGTTTCACTCAGAATAGAAAGATGTTTAAGTGGAAGTTACATTTTTTTGTAAACTAAGTGCCTCTGACAGACAGGATCCTTCATCTGTCAGAAATATACTCTCCAGAAATCACTCCCTGTTAGGACTAGGACTGTTTTGGCCTCTAGAGGCCGCTGTTATTTCCTTTTCATGTCATGTTTATTTTGGCCTCTAGAGGCCGCCACTGTTCCTGTGTTTTGTGTTTGTGTTAATTGCCTAATTATCTTCACCTGTGTCCTTAATTAGTTTGTCTATTTATACCCCTGAGTTCAGTCCTCTTGTCACGGAGTCTTTGTGCTGTTATGTTTATCTCCAGTTTCCTTTGTACTGTGTTTTTTGATCTTCTTAGCTTTTGAATTTTTGCACTTTGCTTTTCTTTTGGATTATACTCTTTGGTTTTTTTTTTGTCTTTTGTTTTGCCCTGTATATAGTGTATATAGTTTAAATAAACCTTTTGATTCTTTTTCTACTTCCGCCTCACGCCTCTGCATTTGAGTCATTCCCCTGGTGGCCTAGTGGGGGTTTGCTGGATTATCACACCAACGAACCAGGTTCGAATCCCAGCAATACCCTAACAGAAAGACTCCGTCATGACCGACTCAGCAGAGGCTGCTTCAACTGTCTACCCGGCCAACCTTCAGGGAATTATGGCAGCTTTGACACGCTTCGGAGCGACCATGGACGCTCATGGACGTACGCTCACCAGCCAACGTGAGGCCCTCGCTCGCCACGAGGAACTGCTTCAGCAAATTGGGAAAACCCTGGCACAGCTGACATCTCTGCCTGCATCTCCTGCTCCTGATCCAGTTCCTGCTCCTGATCCAGCTCCCACTCCTGCTCCAGTGCCTCCTGCAATGCTGCCTTCTTCACCTCGCGAACCCAGCCTTCCTGCACCACAGAGGTATGACGGCAAGCACAGTGAGTGCCGAGAGTTCCTTACCCAGTGTCAACTCACCTTTGAGCTTCAGCCTACCACCTACACTACGGATCGCCGCAAGATTGCCTTTGTGATCACCTTATTAGCTGGTAAGGCGCGAGCCTGGGCTACTGCTATCTGGCAAAGACAGGGACCTGAGTGCTTTGATTTCCAGCTGTTTTCTGAAGAGATGCTTCGGGTCTTCGATCAGGCAGACATCAGTACCGACGCAGCCCGAAAGCTCATGTCCATCCGGCAAGGAGGAAGCGTCGCAGATTACGCCATCTCGTTCCGAACACTCGCAGCAGTAAGTGGATGGAACGAGACTGCCCTGGTGTCAGCCTTCCACCATGGTCTGTCTGACCCCATCAAGGACGGTCTGGCCTCTATTGGATGCCCAAGTGACCTCGAAACCCTCATCTCACATGCTATTCGTCTGGACAACAGGATGAGAGAACGCCACCAAGCCTTGAGCCCCCCCAGCCTCCCTACCTCTACCTGGAGACCGTCTACCTCCTTCAGTGACTGTCCAGAACCCATGCAAGTGGGTCGTACTCGCCTCTCCGCATCTGAGAGGGAGCGCAGAAGGAGGGACAAGTGCTGCATCTACTGTGGCAAGCCTGGTCACTTCCGAGCATCATGTCCCGAACTCTTGGGAAAAGGACCGCCCCGTCCAGCCGAGGGAGGGTTGTGACGGGGCCTACCCTCTCTCCCGGACTCCCTGGCCAAGGAATCTACATCCCGGTCTCCATCTCCTGGGGTGAGTCTGTCCACTCTTGTCAAGCTTTGATAGACTCAGGGGCGGCTGGGAACTTTATGGATATTCACTTCGCCCAAAGCATCAATATTCCGACTGCACCTCTTGAAGTCCCACTGTCTGTGTCTGCCCTCGATGGCCAAGCGTTAGGTGATGGAAGAGTCACCCAAGTTACTTCTCCAGTTTTCCTCCAGTCTCAAGGTCACAAGGAAGAAATATCCCTGCACCTGATTCCTTCACCTGAGTTCCCAGTTATTCTAGGCCTTCCTTGGCTTACTCGCCACAACCCTCGCATAGACTGGGTAACAAGCCAGGTTGTGGAATGGGGCCCTGCATGCCATGCCTCTTGTCTGCTCTCTAGCTCTCCTGTGTCTCCTGCCGAGCCCCCTGATCTCACCGAGTTATCTCAAGTTCCCACAGAGTACTGGGATCTCAAGGAGGTATTCAGCAAGAGCAGGGCCGCCGTTCTTCCTCCGCACCGGGCCTACGACTGTGCCATCGACTTGCTCCCTGGGACTACCCCTCCTCGTGGCAGACTGTTTTCACTCTCTCAGCCAGAACGCAAGGCCATGGAGGAATACCTCAAAGATGCCCTGGTCTCTGGGTTTATTCGACCCTCCACTTCACCTGCTGGAGCCGGCTTCTTCTTTGTCGGCAAGAAGGATGGGGGGCTCCGACCATGTATTGATTACAGGGGCCTGAATAAGATCACTGTGCGCAACCGATATCCCCTTCCGCTGATGTCCACAGCTTTCGACCTGCTCCAAGGCGCCACCGTCTTCACCAAGTTGGACCTACGGAACGCATACCACCTCATCCGTATCCGACAGGGAGACGAGTGGAAGACTGCCTTTAACACCCCGTCTGGGCACTACGAATACCAGGTGATGCCCTTCGGACTCACCAACGCACCAGCTGTTTTTCAGGCCCTAATCAACGACGTCTTAAGGGACATGATTAACCTATACGTTTTTGTCTACCTCGACGACATCCTTATCTTTTCCAAGACCGTGCAGGAGCACCGCCACCATGTCCGCCAGGTTCTCCAGAGGCTGCTACAGAACAATCTGTTCGCCAAGGCCCAGAAATGCGAATTTCATGTTCCCGAGGTCTCCTTTCTGGGATTTATTGTACGGACAGGCCAACTCCAAATGGACCCTGCCAAGACCCTGGCCGTCCGGGATTGGCCTACTCCCAAGTCCGTTAAGGAGGTTCAGCGGTTCTTAGGATTCGCTAACTTCTACCGCAAGTTCATCAGGAACTTCAGTTCTGTGGCAGCACCCATGTCAGACCTCACCAAAGGGACAGGTGGATCTTATGGCTGGTCTCCTCAGGCAGAAAAGGCGTTCAAAGACCTCAAGGACCGCTTCTGCACGGCACCCATTCTGGTTCTCCCGGACACCTCCCAACCATTCATCGTGGAGGTGGACGCCTCGGACAGTGGTGTCGGCGCGGTGCTCTCTCAACGTTCGGAAGGAAAGCTGCACCCCTGCGCTTACTTCTCCCACCGCCTGAGTCCTGCTGAGTCCCGGTACGATGTGGGGGATCGAGAACTGCTAGCGGTCAAACTGGCCCTTGAGGAGTGGAGGCACTGGCTGGAGGGAGCACAACATCCATTCCTGGTTTGGACTGACCACAAGAACCTGGAGTACCTCCAGCAAGCCAAGAGACTGAACCCTCGACAGGCTAGGTGGGCCCTGTTTTTCAGTCGGTTTGACTTCACCCTCTCATACCGCCCCGGCTCCAAGAACACCAAACCTGACGCACTGTCCAGACTGTTCTCTGCCACTAACAGGGAGAATGAAGTCGGGCCTATTATCCCTGTGTCCCGGATTGTGGCCCCTGTCCGCTGGGGTATTGAGGAGGCTGTCCGACGAGCCCAACGCCAGGACCCCGGTCCTGGGACGGGGCCACCAGGCCTCTTGTACGTCCCACATCAAGCCCGGGCCAAGGTTCTCCAGTGGGGTCACTCTTCCCCTCTCACCGCCCACCCGGGAGCTCGGAGGACCCTGGACTTCCTGAAAAGACGCTTCTGGTGGCCTAACATGGAGAAGGAAGTAAGGTCATTTGTCCTGTCCTGTGAGGTTTGCACCAGAACCAAGAACCCACGACAGCGTCCCCAGGGTCTCCTGCATCCTCTGACCATTCCCCGGCGTCCCTGGTCCCACGTGGCAGTCGACTTTATCATGGGTCTCCCTGAGTCACAAGGTAACACGGTCATTTTGGTCTTAGTTGACAGATTCTCCAAGGCCTGCCGCTTCATACCACTGTGCAAACTCCCCTCTGCTCTTGAAACTGCGAAACTTTTGTTTAATCATGTCTTCCGAGTCTTTGGTCTTCCTCAGGACATCGTCTCAGACCGAGGGCCCCAGTTCTCCTCCCGAGTGTGGCACGGGTTCTGCAAGGTCATCGGAGCCACTGCCAGCCTCTCCTCTGGGTTTCACCCACAGTCCAATGGTCAGACGGAGAGGCTCAACCAGGACCTGGAAACCACCCTGCGAGGCCTGGCTATGGATAACCCGACATCGTGGAGCACCTGGCTGCCATGGGCGGAGTACGCCCACAACACCCTGCAGTCATCGGCCACCAAGCTGTCGCCATTCCAGTGCCAATTCGGGTTCCAGCCACCTCTGTTCCCGGACCAGGAGGAGGACGCGGGGGTGCCCTCGGTCAACCAATATGTGAGACGGTGTCGCAAGACCTGGATCAAGGTCAGGAAGACCCTCATACAGACCTCCAGAACCAACCAGACTCAGGCCAACCGCCATAGAAGACCTGCACACGCTTTCCGCCCTGGGCAGCGTGTTTGGCTGTCCACTAAGGACCTTCCACTGCGGGTGGAGAACCGCAAGCTTGCTCCTCGCTACATTGGCCCCTTCAAGGTGGTGCGCAGGGTGAACCCTGTCTCCTACCGGCTCCAGTTGCCCCGGACTCTGAGGATCAACCCCACTTTCCATGTTTCCCTGTTACGGCCCGTACTGACGTCTACGTATGCCCCTGCCCCTAGGAACCCCCCACCCCCCCGCATATTCCAGGGGCAGACTGTGTTCACTGTGAATCGCCTGCTTGACTCCCGCCGGGTCCGCGGCGGGTTGCAATATCTGGTGGACTGGGAGGGCTATGGTCCTGAGGAGCGCTGCTGGGTTCCTGCTCGGGATGTCCTTGATAAAGAACTATGTCGGGACTTCCATTCGGCCCATCCGGATCGCCCTGGGAACGTCAGGAGACGCTCCTAGAGGGGGGGGTCCTGTTAGGACTAGGACTGTTTTGGCCTCTAGAGGCCGCTGTTATTTCCTTTTCATGTCATGTTTATTTTGGCCTCTAGAGGCCGCCACTGTTCCTGTGTTTTGTGTTTGTGTTAATTGCCTAATTATCTTCACCTGTGTCCTTAATTAGTTTGTCTATTTATACCCCTGAGTTCAGTCCTCTTGTCACGGAGTCTTTGTGCTGTTATGTTTATCTCCAGTTTCCTTTGTACTGTGTTTTTTGATCTTCTTAGCTTTTGAATTTTTGCACTTTGCTTTTCTTTTGGATTATACTCTTTGGTTTTTTTTTTTGTCTTTTGTTTTGCCCTGTATATAGTGTATATAGTTTAAATAAACCTTTTGATTCTTTTTCTACTTCCGCCTCACGCCTCTGCATTTGAGTCATTCCCCTGGTGGCCTAGTGGGGGTTTGCTGGATTATCACACCAACGAACCAGGTTCGAATCCCAGCAATACCCTAACACTCCCCATCCAATGAGGCTGTAAATTATTTTTTAGGAAAGTATTTGTCTCTTTCGAAGCAGAATACGCCGTTGTTGTTGTTGTTGCACAGTAAAAACAAACAAACAGAAAACAGGACCTGAAATAGATGTGAGACACATATGCGGCAGAGCTTCACATGTGGTTGAAATGTGAGTCTGTCAGAAAGTGTCCTGTCTGGAAAGCCACGAGGATCGACACCACTTCAGTTGTTATTACAGTCACCAGTGTGCCCACACATCGCTGTACAGGATGGGAAAATTTGTCCTTAACATCCATCACAGACATTTCAACAGTTTTTCATTTTGTATACCTCACTCTTGTGAACTGTAAGAAAGGTGGTCAGGTTTAGAAATTCACTACATGCTTCTTCTCCCCACAGTGATGTCCAGTATACGACCTGCAGCTCTGAAACTCTGCACTGTTCATTTCCATATCAGAAGGGAGTTTTTTGCAGCAAAGAAACACAAAAATGTTTGTGTTTGATTTTTGGATTATTGTAGATGAAGTAATTGTGAAACAGCCCTTAAGTGAAAATTGAAAGTAAACCTTGGTTTGGGTTTGTTTATTTTTTCTTCTCTGTGAAAAAAAGACCTTTGAAATATTTTCAGTTCAGTGTTTTTGACTTTTGTTATTTTGCCTTCAAAACATTTTATACACCAGAACAAGTTTTCAGACTCAGTTCCAGATGTGTGTGTTTGTAAAGTGGATTTTCTAATCAGATGAAATGCATTAACACAAACAGTACAAACACACCTTGCTATTTGTCTTCTCTTTATTTTATTCACTGTTTCCTTAATCTGTTTTTTAATACCTGATTTATTTTAATCAGTATTTTCATCTGTCTAAACAGTGTGGTCTGGATTTCCCCTGAATTCCCCTTGAATGAATAAAACACCCTGCAGGCTAGTCCTGGTGTTTCTGCTCTGTGTTCAGGTATGTAAATAAGGAAATGAAAGAAATGGATATAAAGTGAGGCAAAGTTTTCACACCATGTTTCTTTTTGATCGATCTGATCAGAGGGTAAAAGTGGGAGGGATTAAACCTTCACTATTTTAATATATCTAGTATAACAGTATAAATTATTTTTAACACTACAGTGCTGTAGAATTCTGGACTCTGATTGGTCAGAAGGTGTTGATTAATTCACTATAGCAGCAGTTCTGATAGTCATCCAGATTTATATTAATGCGCTTCTTCTGATACGTTATTGTTTCTATAGTAACAGCTCATTGCCAGGGACATGTATGTGCAGTGACTGTTTATAGCTGCTATAACATGAGAACACAAACTAACTCTACAACATTATAGGATCCTACTATAGAAAATTGAAGCTCTAGGATGTCAGGATTCAGCTATAGACTGGTTTCGGTCCTATTTGACAGAGTGTAAACGGTCAGTTGAGATTAGTGACACAATCTCAACTCCCTTATTAATTGAATGTGGAGTACCTCAAGGATCAATTCTTGGTCCATTGCCTTTACTTATATATGTGAACGACCTTTCATCAGCTGTTTGCTGCAAAACGCTCTTATATGCGTTTGATATCGCCTCAGTGTCAGGAGCTAATTCCTAGGATATAGAGCAGATACTGTCCTTGTAGCTTGAGTCTATCAGAGAATGGCTAATTGACAACAACCTTTCCCTTCATGTTAGAAAAACTGAAACAATCCTATTTGTCTCCAAACACAAATTTAGAAAACAAAATTTCATTCAGGTGCAATGTGCTGGAAATACATTTAAGTGTCAAACTAAGGTGAAATACCTACAGTAGGTGACACTCTTGATCAATCTCTATCTGGAGAGAACATGGCCATAGATGTAATTATCAGGGCAAACGCTAAGCTTAAATTCCTCTACAGAAAAGCAAGGAATGTTGACATTAGAACCAAGAAGATGCTTGTATCTGCCTTGATCCAATATCATTTTGTCTATGCCAGCACATCATGGTCCACTGGTTTAACTGACTAAGTTACAGTGAACCCAAAACAAAGTCATTCGGTCCCTTTAAAAAGCACCGGCCAGAACTCATATTGGCACTCATGAATTTGAATCTGTTGGTATGTTGCCTGTTGAATTGCATGTTAATCAACTCAAATGAAATCTTGTTCATAATATTGTCAGTGGTAAAGCTCCAAATTATTTCTCGGCTCACTTTCAACCTACACGTAATCGTCATTCAATCTGAACAAGATCCAGTAGCACATCTCTCCAGATCCCCTCAGTGAAGTGCCATGGTAAATCTTCTTTTTTATTACACCAGTCATCAGCTGTCCATTGCTAGCGATGATGACTGCTTCATTAGGATGCACAGAAACGGAGATGGGCTGCAAGGCCCGCACCAGAGCTCCTCTCCTCATGAAGTGCCTTGCACAGTAAAGTAAGACAAATGACATTGTGCCCCCATCATGTTGTCTCTCTGGACCGCCAGACCTGATGCCAAGTGGTGCACAAAAGTCCCACAGACCTGACAGGTATGGAAGTTGCCCAGCAGTGACAACTGACTTGCTGAGTGATGCCATCCATTGGCCATTTGAGAGGCTCTTCTGCCTGCCATCTGGTGGTGTGCCATTGACCCTGTTGGGTTCATCTGCCACATTGCACTGAAAAGCACCCTGTTACCAGCACCTTATTGGTGATGTACCATTTAACCCATAGCTGGAACCCAGGCAGGTGCTACCACTCCAGGTCAGAGTGGACCTGGGAACAATGGGGATTAAGGGGTAACTCCACTCTCCCCCAGTACTCGAGTCCTCCTGGACCTGAGACTCACCACTGGTTGTAGTTTAAAGTCATACCCAGGACTAAGTGACACCAGTGTCTTGTTATAGAATAGCCTACCTGGTCATACAGTTGTGTTCACAATTATTCAACCCCCACTGAAATTAAGTGTTTTGGCCAGTTTGACATTGATTTTGATCATTTCAGTCATCTTATTTACAATTAAATCAAAGAGGCACTTGTAAATTAGACAAATATAACATAACATTTATAATAAAATGGCCACAAATGTCTTTTCTGTGCTCAGATCATTATCAGTTTTATTCAACCCCCAAGTGACATTCATTCTTAGTACTTAGTACAACATCCTTTTCCAGTTATAACATCTTTCAAGCGTGAAGCATAGCTTGACACAAGTGTCTTGCAGCGACCAATGGGTATCTTAGCCCATTCTTCATGGGCAAAAGCCTCCAGTTCAGTCACATTCTTAGGCTTGCGCACTGCAACTGCCTTCTTTAGGTCCCACCAGAGGTTCTCAATCGGATTTAAGTCTGGTGACTGTGATGGCCACTCCAGAATGTTCCAGCCCTTCATCTTCAACCATGCTCTAGTGGACTTGGATGTGTGCTTAGGATCATTGTCCTGTTGAAAGGTCCAACGTCTCCCAAGCCGCAGGTTTGTGACAGACTCCATCATATTTTCTTCCAAGATTTCCTGGTACTGAAGAGAATTCATGGTACCCTGCACACGATGAAGCTTCCCTGTACCATTAGAAGCAAAACAACCCCAAAGCATAATTGACCCCCCACCATGCTTCACAGTAGGCAAGGTGTTCTTTTCTTCATAGGCCTGGTCCAAACATAGTGCTGGTCCATGGGCCCAAACAGTTCTAATTTAGTTTCATCAGTCCACAGAACACTTTCCCAAAACTTTTGTGGCTTGTCCACATGACTTTTGGCATACTGCAGTCGACATTTCTTATTCTTTGGAGTCAGCAAGGGGGTGCGCCTGGGAGTTCTGGCATAGAGGCCATCATTACGCAGTGTGCGCCTTATTGTCTGTGCTGAAACCTCAATGCCCACATCTAACAGATCTTTTTTCAGTTCCTCACCAGTCACATGGGGATTTTTATCCACCTGGCGCTTCAGGTAGCGCACAGCAGTCGCCGTCAGGATCTTCTTTCTGCCACGACCAGGTAGCGTTTCCACTGTGCCCTTTGCCTTGAATTTACAGATGATGCTTCCGATAGTATCTCTTGGAATGTTTAACATTTTGGAAATCTTCTTATATCCATTGCCATTCTTGTGAAGAGAAATAACCTCTTCTCTTGTCTTCTGGGACCATTCTCTTGCCTTCACCATGTTTGTCAACACACCAGTAAATGTCTAGAAGGAGCTGAGTATCACAGTCCTTTTAAATCTGCCTAATTGGTGCTTATTATGCTTGATTGATGCTCGTTGACATCCACAGGTGTTTTCAATACCTGATTGAAAACACTTGAATGAACCTCTGTTCTTAAGAGTGGTAGTCTTAAAGGGGTTGAATAATTGTGTCAATGAAGAAATCACAAAAAGGCCATTTAATACTTTATTACAAAAGCAGTTGATGTCATTTTAGTTGCATTTGGTTCTTTAACAAGTCCTTGTAAGATGTCATTATGAACATAATTACAAATGTACACTGAATTCCCTAAAACCCTTTACAACATTGGGGGTTGAATAATTTTGAACACAACTGTATACAGAACCTCGGGTCCAAACTCCAGTTTGAGTCTCAGGTTAAAGAATTTTTATTCAATAGTTATCATTCTCATGAGTCTTCACCCATCACTCGGTATTAATCATTTACTTGTGTTTTTTTCTCTTTCTTTTGGACTATATAAATTTTTAACCCCACTTGTTATTGTGTACTCTAACTTTTGTTCCCTTGTTCATCATATAACTCCTTTTGGACCACAATGGAAATAAGTGCTTGTACTTTATTGTGTTATCCATTTATTATTATGCTATTGTATCATTCTTGTACAATGTCATTTTAATAATGAATAAATCAAATCAAAATCAAAATTAGATAAAATGTACAATGTGTACAAGTATTCTTAGTGAACTGCTGAGGTGTAAGAGGAATAAAACACTCAGGGACAGCTGTTACTGGATTATGATCAGCTTCAGGTGGTAACAGTAACGCTGCTTCATCAGACCACTCCGTCACTCAGTGTTTACTGTCATATGTCTAAGTAAGTCAAATCATGAACAGTTTTACACTCAAGTCTCCATCAGTGAACAGTTGATAACTTCAACAAAACTGACTTCCTGTTAAACTGTAATGAATTTCCTAGTTACACTTTGTGACTCTATAGGACACAGTTATAGAAGCGAATTATTTATAATCACAGTATCTGTTATCACCCAGATGAGGATGGGTTCCCTTTAGAGTCTGGCTCCTCTCAAGGTTTCTTCCTCATGTCGTCTGAGGGAGTTTTTCCTCACCACTGTCACCTCAGCCTTGATCATCAGGGATAAATTTGGGATAAAATTAACTCATATGTTTAAAGTCTTTATTTTTTCTGTAAAGCTGCTTTGCGACAATGTGTGTTGTTAAAAGCATGATACAAATAAACTAACGACTTATTAGGAGATCTGACAGGTGGCACGGTGGTGTAATGCTTAGCACCGTTGCCTTACAGCAAGAAGGTTCCGGGTTTGAACCCCACAGCTGAGGTGGGCCTTTCTGTGTGGAGTTTGCATGTTCTCCCTGTGTCAGTGTGGATTTCCTCTGGGCGCTCCGGTTTCCTCCACAATCCAAAGACATGCAGGTTAGGTAAAATACCCAGCCACTGGGGTTGCACGAGGCAGTGTGTACTCAGTGACGGTCCCAAGCCTGGATAGATTGGGGAGGGTTTCATCAGGAAGGGCATCCAAATCAAAATGTGGATCATGATGATCTGCTGTGATGACTTCCTAACATCAACGTTAATCAGATCTGCAAAATGAGACGCCAAATGCTGGGTGAAGAAAGAGTTTAATTCAGTTTATAACAGTACGAAGAGTAGAGACTAACAAAAAAAACACCACAGCGTAGTGCTTGTACTCAGTGCAATATGTATACTGTTCCGACTTATTCAGGTGACATTGGGAATATCTAACAACCTGTGTTTTCTCTCCCCCCCCCAAAAAAAAAAAAAAAATCTGTCCCTCTAAGTTACATGTCGGTCCTGGGATCGAGATGCTGAACCTCTTCTGCCCCTCGGACCTGCCTGATCCATCCTGGTGCCCTGTGTCTGGTTGGAGTCTCATCACATCGCTCCTGTGGAGGACGGCCCCATGAGGACAGTTGAAAGTCACACTTGGAAGACGCTCTGGACTCTTACAGTAATGCTTTTATGGTTGAGGACTACAGTTGACTTGCTAACTTTGGGACTGCAGTTGTCATGAACAGTTTTGCACTCAAGTTTCCATCAATGAAGAGTTTATAACATCAACGAAACTGTCTTCATGTTAAAACTGTTAATGTTATAGTCATGCTGTCTGCTGTTGCCCAAATGAGGATGGGTTCCCTTTTGAGTCTGGTTCCTCTCGAGGTTTCTTCCTCATGTTGTCTGAGGGAGTTTTTCCTTGCCACCGTTGCCATCACTGTAAACCCAGATTTTGGTTTTAATTAAACTTTTTAGTGGCCATTACTTATGCTGTCATGTTTTGTAAAAAAGTGATATCATTACAAAATCAAATTAGTTGTTTGAATTATCGAGCTGAAAATATACAGTGCAATAATCATGTAAAGCAGAGTTAACTTAGAATGTTATGCTTCTGAAAGGGAGGGGAGGGGCCTATTTAAAGTTCATCGGACACACGAGCACGACACAAGCAAGTCCTGTGGGAGAGTCTGACCACTGCGCCATCTTTAAGAAAGTTGTGGATTTTCAGAACCAAAGTTACACCACGTCGAATGGTGAGTATATATGTGGAAAGCTTCTGGGGAAATTTTATTAGGCGAAAGACCGTTCCGGTGACAACAAGTCAGGTAAACGCTAAAGTAAGCTTAGTGTTAATGTGCTAACGACATCCTGGCGGTACAGTTTATAGCTGCTGCGCGCGACCATGTAATGTTAACGTTACTTTGAGAAAGCTAAATTGTGGGTTTAAAAAAAAATAAGCGGTGGATTTTTGAAGGCAGCATTAATTATACGAAGTGGAAAGGCGAGTGTGTAAAGCAATGATTAAGACCTGTCCGGTTGCAACAAGTATGCTTAAAGCTAAGTTAGCTTAGTATTAATGTGTGTTTACGTGTGCTTGTGGCTAACGGTCGCTAACGTCCGATTCAAAATTATGTAATAAAAAAATAGTCTAAAATATAAAATGGCTAATTACAGAACAAAGCGAAGAAGATCAGGATGCCTTGATGTTGTGGTGAATGCAGGTAAACGGGGAGGTCATTCAGCAGAAGGAGAACCAGCTAACAAGATTAACAAGAAGGCAAAGAAAGGAGAACTCAACTACTTGCCAAACTTTCCAGACGGATTTGATCAGGCAGCCCTTGAGGCTGCCCGCAAAGACTTGGTTATTGAAATGCAGAAGAGAACACCGAATGGACCACTTGTGAAACAGAAGATGGACCTGACGTTTGCACTGAGAAGAAAAGAGATGGTGGAGTCTGAACCTGCCATAAGCAACATGGTGGAACGGTGGCCTGCTCTTTTTACAGAAGATTAGATATGTTCAAGGAAGAGATAATGATAAGGGCTAAAGGTTTTGCTTATCTGTCTTTCTATCATTATTTGGATAGCAACTTGTCATCTTCTCTTAATTTATTTTATTGCACATTTATTCTTCAAGGTCCATATGAGAAGTTATGACAGGCATGATACTGTTCAGTTATTTTTGTTTGGCGATGGAACAAGTGGTCTAAAGATTGAACATTTCAAATGTAAAAAGGACATTCATGGGTGTTTTTATGCAGTACTTTTCAGGTAGCTCAGCTCAGCTGCCCTGTACAGTTCAATTGGTGCTGTCACAAACAAATCAATGTATGGGTAACAATGAGAAGTATAAAACTATTTTTAGTTCATTACTGAAACTATGGTGGGACAAATTAGACTGTGGCAGAGGATGTCAGGTCTTTCAATCAGTGCGTTTAAATGCACATAGAGAAAATCGAATTTCTGCCGTAGCTCGACTGAAATCGAAGTTCTAAATGCCATGGAAACACCTTAGCTCGGCTGAAATCGAACCGAACTGGATTTCTCGTAATCGAGCTACGCGACCTAGATTATGCGATTGTAGCCGAGCTACTTAGTGCATGTAAACCCTATCGAGCTACGTAGTTAAGCTACTTACTTCAGCACTGCCCCTTCCGGAAGTAACGAGTGACGAGACCACAAGCGGGAAACACAACAGCCTCGGTCGGCATGACAACAGTAGTAGCGAGCAGCAGAAGAGGTCAGGAGGAACAACATCTCTCGATGTTGCTGTCCTCGTCGTCGTTCTTCTTGTGAACACGGAACTGATAACTTTGTTTATACTCTTGAATGGCTCTTCTTCATGACGACAACCGGAAGTGTACCAACACGATGGGGCGTGTAGCGCCACCTGTGGCTCGGGTGCACAATGTACCTCACACAATAGCTCGATTTCCTTGTGTGCATGTAGGATTGGATTTCTCTGGCACCCCTGCTGGGACCCTTAGCTCGATTACCGACAGTAGCTCGATTTGGATGTGCATGTAAACGCACTGAATGTGGCCCAGGACACATTTGCTTTCACACTGCTCAAAGAATGTGGTCACATGTGGCCCAGACCACCTCTAAATGTGGTTTTAGTGATCTCAATGCATCGTCAATGTGTCTTTGGTGCGTTCACACCTGTATTTAGAGATGTGCACTTGTAATTGGATCACTCAGGATGTATGTTAATACCAGGTGTAAACAGGGCCTTAGTCCTGTGTCACTTTTGGTTGCTCACCTCACCCTGGCATTTTTAAGACTTTTAGTCTTAAAATGTAATACTATTGTATTCTGTTTGTCAGGTGTGCATGGAATTCAACAGGATTGTGGGCAAGAACCTCAAGCAGGAATTTTATGAAAGCATCGATCGGCATAGTCCTTGTCTTATCGAGATATTTCGATCCAAGAGAGGGAACGTTGGGCAGCTGCTGACACAGCTTTCACAACAGACAAAGGTTGGTCCATACCCATGATGCACTTGTATTATTTTTTGCTGCTTATGTAATGACAACATGCCATAGAAAGTACCACTGTATTAGTTGTGCAATACAATCAAAACTGTTCATGGTTGGTTCAGCTTTCTATATGTAGACCATTCATTTCCTGTCATTATACCTATGTAACTTTTGTTGTCATCTTACTCCTGAAAAGACTACAGAGCCAACTGATATTTGGACGCTCGTGCTCAGAGGGCTTCCGATTATCCTTGGCGACAACCCCACAGACTTTTACAAACCTGGCTTTGTAAGTAATCTCTCACTTTTTCCAAGAGTATCTAAAAGGACCAAATCTTTCATTTTCACCATTATTTGTTAGTTTCTCTTTGATAAACCCTGTGAGCATAGTTTTATACAATCAAAGGAATGAGACCATTCCACTTATCACTAGTAGAATCGGTCCATCCAGTTTCTGTGTGATAACCAATCCACACTTCCTCGTGTGTCTGTCTCTCTGACTAGGCTACAGTGCTTAACATTACTGAGGGTTAATTTATGTGAAATGTCATTATTGTGCTCTTATGTTTATTGTTTATTAAGGACTCTGATGATGATGATGACTCATTCCGCCACATTGACTCTGGGATCCTCCTCATTGAGCATGAAAGTGCTGTGCTGTCATCCTCCCTGCATCTCAGTCCAGCGTCGTTGAGGATTATTGTTGAGGGAGAAGTTGTGATGGACCACATTCAAGACCTGCCAAAAGCTATGTGCATTCTATTTGGACTTGCATACGCACTGCATCTCAACTACCCCAAGTCTATGAAGCTCACATTCCGGTTCATCCAGCAGGTACTTCTCGAGTTGGGCCACAGTGAACTAAAACCAAGGTTACAAACACTGAAAAACCAGCTTGCAATGTAAAGAAATACTTCGTCAAGAATACTGTGCCAATGTACAGACAGGAGGTGAGTGTAGGCCAGTATGTGATTGTCTCAGAGGAGACCATGCACACACACACTTAAAATCTGTAAAAAAAAAAGTTTTAGTTTTAGCTGTGCTTGTTTTGTCTGCCTGCATCTGTATGAGAGCAAATATTTGGAGGTCTATAGACAACAATAATGAATACGTGAGCATTGTATGTACAGTATGTGCTTGTACATAATGTTTAGATGAACACACAGACACTTCAACCTTGGGGTCTGTGAGTACGTTAGGAGCACATATTAAGACACGAACATACACAAACACACAGGCATTTGTGACTGCGCTCTTTAGCTGCTAACATCACGAGCAGCTCTTGGCCTTCTGGTTCTGCCAGTCTGTAGAGCCATGATGTGTCTCCATCCCACTGGTCTGCAGAGACAGGGAAGATGTTGTTTTGGCATTGAGTTTGTTTTAAGTTGGGTAAAATACAACACAAAAGCCTCCCTCACGTGGTTTCATTCCCCTTTGTCATCAGGGATACAAAGGAAATGTTGAATAGTACTTGTTATTATAGAATTGTTAGCAAGCAGTTTTGATGCTTCTTTTTTGCTTGTCTTTTGACTGACAAGCCATTTTTATTGAAACAGTTTTAATTCCTGTTTTAACTTGTCTTTTGGTTGACAAAATATTGCTGCAGTGTGAAACATTGTTGATAAGTGTTACCTTTCAAGGTATTCTCAAATAAAATATCTTGAGCATTTAAATTTATTGTTTCATTTCTTCCCTTCCATACAACTGTCTTTAAACAATGTATTTAATACAATCTCAAAATCAACGGTATAAATTAATTAATTAAATTAGAAGACATCACTTATGTTAACAAACAATTATAAGTAGTGCTAAATAATGTTGCATTTGTTATTTGATACATTTGTTTATGTACATTTGACTTAAATAATTGCTTAATACAACTTAGACTCAAAGAAAAGAAGTAATTTGTGTAAACTAATGATTTTAAGTAAAGACTACTAATGTAAACTTGAATATGTCTAAGGCATCCAATTAAGGTTCCGTGTTAATACAACTTAAGCGGTTTAGTTTCATGTGGTGTAAAAATTTAAACAGGTTAAGGCAATGCAATTTTCTAGTAAAGTCAGCTAGTTTGGGTTAAGAGTGCAGGCTTCATCATTGGGGATAGATTAGGGATAAAATTAGCTCATGTTTTAAGTTGTTCAAATTCTGTAAAGCTGCTTTGCGACAATGTTTATTGTTAAAAGCGCTATACAAATAAACTTGACTTGACTTGACAGCTTGCACTCATTTGCACTATTCCGCACTACCTCACCTTAACAGCTGCTGGTTTGTTTATACTGCTTATTTCATGTTTACCTGCTATACCTCAAGTGCCCTTGACTGTTTGGTTATTTGAACCAATTTATGTGTGTGTGTGTGTGTGTGTGTGTGTGTGTGTGTGTGTGTGTGTGTATCCCGGATTACGGACCGGGCCAGTGGGGCCGGCGCCCAGGGGCCCAAGAGGTCCAGGGGCCCGGGGGGCCCATAGCGATGCCGATGCCAATTGTGACATCAGAGGGCCTCTATTCTCTAGGATCTTATGACTACTTACACTGTTATAGGGCATATCTGAAGAAAACAGAGGGAAGGGGTGGGTTGGTGGGCGGCGGGGGATGGGGGACGGCAATCAGAGGGCCCCTGGCCCTGCTGTAGTGCCTCTCGTGAAAACTCCTGAGGCCGTAACGTCTGCCAACTAGGGGTTCAAGGAAGTGGGGGAATGCTTTCAGAAGATCCTATGATTATGAAAGCCCCTGCTAAGGGTCGTGACTTCTGGCTATCTGGGGGCCCTAGAGAGAGCCCTAACAGGAAAGCGTACTGTTAAGAGTAGCACCAAATTCTGGGCCCTATGGACCTAGCTCAAATGGACCTCCCCACAAAAAAAACCTGACTCCCTATGGGGCCCCCCGATACGTAGGGCCCTGGTGACTGAGTCCCACTTCCCCCCTACTTCGACACCCCTGAAGAGAGCCCTCTGATTACAAACGTCCTTACAAAGGGCCTCTGATTTACCAAGGGTTTTGGTGTTGGGGTTCGTTTTTGTTCCTTATTTCATGTCATGTCATAGGCAGATAACAACATGCCTTGTGTGCCTCATGCTGGGGACACATACATGCGAATTTGGCAAAGCGAAGCGAAATTCGCCATTCATTCCTATAAGGGAAGTGAAGTGGGGCGAAGGCAAGCGAACAGGGCGAAGCGAAGTGAAAATATTTGGCCAAGTTTAATATTATGCAAATGAGGAGTGAATTTCGCCTGCGGCGGCCAATCAAATCAACAACATAAATGTTTTAATCGATTTGATTCGCCGCTACGACCTCAAAGCTGTTGTAAGGACTAGTGTATTTTCAGTGAGAAATTTCGGAAGTCTAAGTGAAAATCTAATATCGATTTTCCAATGGACTGACCAGAAGGGGCGGAGACTTGGACTCTCTATATATAGGCTCCCTGCTTCAGTACTCCTCACAACATTCTGACCGTTCAGCTTGACAACTTGCTCTGTGTTCAGCCTGTTCAACCAGACTTGTTCAGCAGTTTAGCATCCAACAGCCTTTTTAAAGGCTTATATCCATTTATATATTATCTCATCTCATCTCATTATCTCTAGCCGCTTTATCCTTCTACAGGGTCGCAGGCAAGCTGGAGCCTATCCCAGCTGACTACGGGCGAAAGGCGGGGTACACCCTGGACAAGTCGCCAGGTCATCACAGGGCTGACACATAGACACAGACAACCATTCACACTCACATTCACACCTACGGTCAATTTAGAGTCACCAGTTAACCTAACCTGCATGTCTTTGGACTGTGGGGGAAACCGGAGCACCCGGAGGAAACCCACGCGGACACGGGGAGAACATGCAAACTCCACACAGAAAGGCCCTCGCCGGCCCCGGGGCTCGAACCCAGGACCTTCTTGCTGTGAGGCGACAGCGCTAACCACTACACCACCGTGCCGCCCTCATTTATATATTATATTATATTATATTATATTATATTATATTATAACACATCACTGCACATTCAAAGGTTCAAAGCCTGTGTAAAAGGCTAGTGCATTTCCAACAGCCTTTGTGAAGGCTCATTGTCTTTAATTATTATATTATATTATCTCATCTCATCTCATCTCATTATCTGTAGCCGCTTTATCCTGTTCTACAGGGTTGCAGGCAAGCTGGAGCCTATCCCAGCTGACTACGGGCGAAAGGCGGGGTACACCCTGGACAAGTCGCCAGGTCATCACAGGGCTGACACATAGACACAGACAACCATTCACACTCAGATTCACACCTACGGTCAATTTAGAGTCACCAGTTAACCTAACCTGCATGTCTTTGGACTGTGGGGGAAACCGGAGCACCCGGAGGAAACCCACGCGGACATGGGGAGAACATGCAAACTCCGCACAGAAAGGCCCTCACTGGCCACGGGGCTCGAACCCAGGACCTTCTTGCTGTGAGGCGACAGCGCTAACCACTACACCACCGTGCCGCCCTATATTATATTATATTATATTATATTATATTATATTACTAGAAACAACACCGCACCTTCAAAGGTTCAAAGCCTTTTTAAAGGCTCGTTGCCTTTAATTATTGTATTGCGTGTGTGTGTGTGTGTGTGTGTGTGTGTGTGTGTGTGTGTGTATAATCAGTTGCGAGAAATTTAGGAAGTCCCAGTGAAAATCCAATAGATATAACACTTCCACATTACACTTGGCATCAGTAATATGGATTGCAAACAAAAAAGTGGGGGTTCAAAACGAAAAGCCAAAAAAATTAGGGAGGCAAAGCAGGCCGATTTTTAAAAAAATGTGCCTCTGATTTCTAACTTTTTCGACAAGCCTCAAGATTCAAGTATTGATAATGTCATCAGTGGCCCAAGTTGTAGCAATGAAGAGATCACTACTGGCTTGATCATACAGGAGCCCTCACAGACCCAATCAAGCGTAGACCCGACCTGTCAGGCTCAGGCCTCAGGCCCACAATCAGACCAGGCATCACCTGAGAAAGTGTTTCCAAGTGAGGAGGAGTGCACGGAGCCCAGTTTCACACCAGAAGCTTGGGACTCCAACTCCAGTTGTGAAACACTTAATGATCCTGCTTTACGGCCAAATACCACAACCAACCAAGAGTGCACTCTTGTTAGTACAGGAGACTCACTGTCAGACCAGGCATCGCCTGAGAAAGTCTTGTCAAGTCAGAAGGGGTACACCGAGACCAGTATCACACCAGAAGCTGGGGGCTCAAACTCCTGGTGTGAAACAGATAATGACCCTGCTTTATGGCCAAGTTCCATTACTGAACAAGCCAAGTCGATTCTGGTTAGTAGAGGAGCAGCTGCTTTTCAAAATCGAAGTGAAAAGTACCCTGCCTCAAGTAGGGATAGGACAATGGGGGGCATGACTAGGAGTTTCACAAATTCCTTACTCAAATGTTCTCTACCTAATGGCCAATCTGTGACTAGGCAGTGGCTACTTTACTCCCCTTCAACTGGTTGCATCTTTTGTTTTGCTTGCAAGCTATTTTCAAGTAAGCACAATGCATTTGTCCATGGGTTTTCTGATTGGAAACATTCTGAGCGTATCGGTGAGCATGAGAGGAGTGAGGAGCATAGGGCTTGCATGCTAGCATTACACAATCGCTCCAAAAACACAAGAAGAGTTGATTCTGATCAGTGTTGCCAGATTGGGCGATTTCAAGTGCATTTTGGCGGGTTTTGAACATATTTTGGGCTGGAAAACGTCAGCACTATCTGGCAACACTGATTCTGATCTTGTCAAACAAATGGATGCAGAGAGGCAATACTGGCGGGAAGTTTTGAAAAGAGTTGTTGCTGTAATCCAGTTTTTGGGGGAGAGGGGCCTTGCTTTCAGGGGAGACGATGAGCAGCTGGGATCACCTCACAATGGTAATTTCTTGGGCATTGTCAAACTGTTGGCCAAATTTGACCCTTTTCTAGCTGACCATCTCCAAAGGTTTGGAGGCAAGGGCAAAGGCTCTGTGTCCTACCTCTCATCAACAATCTGTGAGGAATTTATCCACTTAATGGGAGAAAGAACAAAGGAAGCAATTATCAGCGAGAGTCCAAATACTTTTCTGTTATAGTTGACTCCACTCCAGACCTTGCTCATGTGGACCAACTCACTTTTATTTTCAGGTTTGTAAATAATGGTGAAGTAGTTGAGCGTTTTCTGGCTTTTGAGCCTATTGGAAATCATAGTGGGAGCAGTTTGGGTGAGTGTGTTGTTGCTATGGTGGAGAACCTGGGCCTAGACTTAACTAACTGTAGAGGCCAGTCTTATGACAATGCAAGTAATATGTCAGGAAAGTACAATGGAGTCCAAGCTCATCTGAAACGAATAAACCCATTAATTTGTTATGTCCCCTGTGCAGCACATTCATTGAATTTAGTTGGTGTCAATGCTGTTGACAGTTGCCCAGAAGCTGGCCGTTTCTTTGACTTTGTGCAATCATTATACACATTTTGTACCTCGTCAACACACAGGTGGGGAAAGGTGTTTCGTGATACAGATGTGAAACTCACATTGAAATCGTTGTCAGGTACTCGCTAGAGTTCAAGAGCTGAATCCACAAAGGCTCTTTGGAAATATTATCCACAATTGAGAGAGGCACTGAACAATATTTCCAAAGATTCACAGGAGAAACGTGAAACTAGAAGCGAGGCCCTCTGTGGCAAGCTGGACACCCTAGAGATAGCCTTCATGGCACACTTTTGGGATACAATACTGCAGTGGTTCCAAGCCACAAGTCTGCAGTTGCAGAAACATAACATTGACATACACACGGCTACATGGCTTCTCCTTTCACTTCGTGACTTTGTGGCAGAACAGAGAGACAATTTCGCCTTTTTTGAAGAGTCAGCTTTAAATGTTACACATTCAGTCTCCCACGACTACAGGCATGACCTCCAGTGCACAAAGAAGCGCAAACGAATGGCTGATGAAAGTGAAGAGCCAGGTGTTGAATTCAGTGGAAAAGAAAAGTTTCGGATTGAAACATTCAATGTTCTAATTGACAAACTTGTGTCCTGTCTTAACCATCGGTTAACTGCATACACACACTTGACCAATCTTTAACCCCGCCAACAGTAGTCGGAGGGGTTATTATTTTCACCTGCGTCAGTCTGTGTGTGTGTGTATCTGTCTGTCTGTCTGTCTGTGTGTCTTCAAGATATCTCAAGAACCAATGGATCAATTTGGACCAAATTTTGTACATGTGTTGCCAATCACCCAGGAAGGAAACCATTAAATTTTGGAGGTCAAAGGTCAAAGGTCAAGGTCATGGCAGAACTTCGAAATTTTCGCCCAATGTATTTTAATAGGGAAAAGGCGGGGTTTGCACTCGTTAGAGTGTCCCTGTCTAGTTTTCATGTTCTTTTCATGCCTGACAATATGTCCAACAGTGAGCTCACTTCAAGGGCCAAATCACTTGCTGCAGCATATCCCACAGATTTGGACATGAGCCTGGCAGATGAACTTCTCATCTCATCTCATTATCTGTAGCCGCTTTATCCTTCTACAGGGTCGCAGGCAAGCTGGAGCCTATCCCAGCTGACTACGGGCGAAAGGCGGGGTACACCCTGGACAAGTCGCCAGGTCATCACAGGGCTGACACATAGACACAGACAACCATTCACACTCACATTCACACCTACACTCAATTTAGAGTCACCAGTTAACCTAACCTGCATGTCTTTGGACTGTGGGGGAAACCGGAGCAAACCCACATGGACACGGGGAGAACATGCAAACTCCGCACAGAAAGGCCCTCGCCGACCCCGGGGCTCGAACCCAGGACCTTCTTGCTGTGAGGCGACAGCGCTAACCACTACACCACCGTGCCGCCTGGCAGATGAACTTGTACAATACAAATCATTCATGTCAGAAAATCAAAAATGCCCAAGTACAATACTGAAGACCATGGTGGATTTGGATCTACAGTCCACTTTTCCAAATGTCTACATAGCATTCAGACTTTTTTTGACCCTGCCTATTACAAATTGTGAAGGGGAACGTTCATTCTCCAGACAGGCTCGTATTAAGAATGAACTCAGGATGACAATGTGCCAAAACCGCTTGAATTCACTTTCTCTTCTGGCAATTGAATCAGAGCTGGTCCGACAGCTTAACTTTGATGAATGACTTTGCAAGATGACTTTTGGTGGATGACTTTGCAAGAAGGAAGAGTAGGAAAAAACTTATATAGCCTAGAATGAATTATTCCTTAGGTACGGCTTAATTATTGACATATCCTTATCAGTTTCCTTGTTAACTTCTTGACACAATACATATATCTTTAATCACTAACATTGTATGCCTTAATGTTCTAAACATACAGTATGTTCACATGTCACTTTATTTACAGTGGTGCTTGAAAGTTTGTGAACCCTTTAGAATTTTCTATATTTCTGCATAAATATGACCTAAAACATCATCGGATTTTCACACAAGTCCTAAAAGTAGATAAAGAGAACCCAGTTAAACAAATGAGAGAAAAATATTATACTTTGTCATTTATTTATTCAGGAAAATGATCCAATATTACATATCTGTGAGTGGCAAAAGTATGTGAACCTCTAGGATTTGCAGTTAATTTGAAGGTGAAATTAGAGTCAGGTGTTTTCAATCAATGGGATGACAATCAGGTGTGAGTGGGCACCCTGTTTTATTTAAAGAACAAGGATCTATCAAAGTCTGATCTTCACAACACATGTTTGTGGAAGTGTATCATGGCACGAACAAAGGAGATTTCTGAGGACCTCAGAAAAAGTGTTGCTGATGCTCATCAGGCTGGAAAACATTACAAAACCATCTCTAAAGAGTTTGGACTCCACCAATCCACAGACAGACAGACTGTGTACAAATGGAGGAAATTCAAGACCATTGTTACCCTCCCCAGGAGTGGGCGACCAACAAAGATCACTCCAAGAGCAAGGCGTGTAATAGTCGGCAAGGTCACAAAGGACCCCAGGGTAACTTCTAAGCAACTGAAGGCCCCTCTCACATTGACTAATGTTAATGTTCATGAGTCCACCATCAGGAAAACACTGAACAACAATGGTGTGCATGGCAGGGCTGCAAGGAGAAAGCCACTGCTCTCCAAAAAGAACATTGCTGCTTGTCTACAGTCTGCTAAAGATCATGTGGACAAGCCAGAAGGCTATTGGACAAATGTTTTGTGGACGGATGAGACCAAAATAGAACTTTTTGGTTTAAATGAGAAGCGTTATGTTTGGAGAAAGGAAAACACTGCATTCCAGCATAAGAACCTTATCCCATCTGTGAAACATGGTGGTGGTAGTATCATGGTTTGGGCCTGTTTTGCTGCATCTGGGCCAGGACGGCTTGCCTTCATTGATGGAACAATGAATTCTGAATTATACCAGCGAATTCTAAAGGAAAATGTCAGGGCATCTGTCCATGAACTGAATCTCAAGAGAAGGTGGGTCATGCAGCAAGATAACGGCCCTAAGCACACAAGTCATTCTACCAAAGAATGGTTAAAGAAGAATAAAGTTAATGTTTTGGAATGGCCAAGTCAAAGTCCTGACCTTAATCCAATCAAAATGTTGTGGAAGGACCTGAAGTGAGTAGTTCATGTGAGGAAACCCACCAACATCCCAGAGTTGAAGCTGTTCTGTACAGAGGAACGGGCTAAAATTCCTCCAAGTCGGTGTGCAGGACTGATCAACAGTTACCGCAAACATTTAGTTGCAGTTATTGCTGCACAAGGGGGTCACACCAGATACTGAAAGCAAAGGTTCACATACTTTTGCCACTCACAGATATGTAATATGGGATCATTTTCTTCAATAAATAAATGAGCAAGTATAATATTTCTGTCTCATTTGTTTAACTGGGTTCTCTTTATCTACTTTTAGGACTTGTGTGAAAATCCGATGATGTTTTAGGTCATATTTATGCAGAAATATAGAAAATTCTAAAGGGTTCACAAACTTTCAAGCACCACTGTACTTCATTCACATGTTGCCCTCTGCTAGTTTGCGACCTCAGTAGCCTTTGTGTGTGTGTGTGTGTGGGGGGGGGGCTTTGCGAACTCCTGGCCCCGGGGCCCAGACCCCCCATAATCCGGCCCTGGTGTGTGTGTGTGTGTATGTATATATGTGTGTTCAGGGGCGCCGCCAGAAATTTTGGGCCCCATGAAAGATTAGAATTTTGGGCCCCCCAACTTTGCCCACCCTCGTCACAATTGCACTATTGTCATTATTTGACTTTTGATAGCCCATGGACCTTGAGTTTGTGACTTTGTTATTACATTTTATGTATTAACCTACCAGGGACTAGATGAAAACTGGTCAGTGACTAATTCTGGTGCATTTACAATCACAAATGAAAATCATTTTTCAGGTGCATTTACAATCACACTCTTGGGGCGTCTCATCAAAGAACCTCTTTCTTTTTCTCTCACGGAACACTTGACTGGTGTCCGTTATTAGCAACATTTTAATCTAGCAAACTGTCTATGGTGCTCGCTCATTAAAAACTTCAATCCTAAAGCATTTATGGGTTGTATTGCTGCTTACCTCCTTCTCCAAAGGGGGGTTCAGTGGTTTGGTAGGGCGGAGGTCCCCCTGAGGCTGAATCTGTGCATATTTAGGGCACCCCATTAGTTATGAAACTGGTTATTAGCACTAGTTATTAGCACCAGCATAACGTAATATTTCATCTTGTTTATCACACAAGTCAGTTCAGTTATTAAAATGGAAAAAATGTCACTGTACAAACTGTAAAAGTGTTCTCTTGATAGGCTAATCCAACCACGTTCATACTGTTCATTTACCATTCGCTAATATTTTGAACACACATGTGAGTGATAGCTACCTTTCTTTGGGAAAAACTGAGTGACCAGTTGCCTGCCTCTCCGGTCCCTCTCAGCTTTCAGCTGCCTTTCTTTACATTTTTGACAGCCACTCTTCATATTTAGCGATCATAGACTGTACGCACTCCACTGCTGGCTGGCTGGCTGCTGCACCGCGACACAGCAGCAAGTAGCGTTGCACTGATCAGCACACAGATTTAACGCATCGCGCTTCTACCAGAACTGGATCGTACCATTTCACAAAAGGGGGAGGGTTAAATGACAATATGTTGAAGAAATCAAGAAATAGACAACCTTGTTCAATTAGCTCATTTTACCAGATGGAATATTGCATTGTTGTTATTTCAAAAGTCTTATTAAAATCATTAAAAGCATATTATCAGCCCCTTAAAGGGCCCCATGGCAGTGCTGGGCCCCTAGAATTGTTCTAACCTTTCCCCCCCTGGTGGCACCCATGTGTGTGTTTAGTCTACGTCTAATTCATATCTAGAGTGTTTATATTGTTTATATTGTCTGTTTGAGTGTTTAGTCTACCGGTATGTCTTGTTCTTATCTAGTGTTCATGGGCGCCGCCAGGGGGGGAAAGGTTAGAACAATTCTAGGGGCCCAGCACTGCCATGGGGCCCTTTAAGGGGCTGATAATATGCTTTTAATGATTCACTCAGTTTTTCCCAAAGAAAGGTAGCTATCGCTCACATGTGTGTTCAAAATATTAGTGAATGGTAAATGAACAGTATGAACATGGTTGGATTAGCCTATCAAGAGAACACTTTTACAGTTTGTACAGTGACATTTTTTCCATTTTAATAACTGAACTGACTTGTGTGATAAACAAGATGAAATATTACGTTATGCTGGTGCTAATAACTAGTGCTAATAACCAGTTTCATAACTAATGGGGTGCCCTAAATATGCACAGATTCAGCCTCAGGGGGACCTCCGCCCTACCAAACCACTGAACCCCCCTTTGGAGAAGGAGGTGAGCAGCAATACAACCCATAAATGCTTTAGGATTGAAGTTTTTAATGAGTGAGCGCCAGAGACAGTTTGCTAGATTAAAGTGTTGCTAATGTAACAGGCGTTGCGTTGTGTTGTTCACCAGTCTTTTTATTCTGAAGAAATGAGACACAAATGCACTACTGAGGACGGGCTGCAAACGTCCAGTGGCATTGGCGCTTTATTTCCAAACCGAGCTGAAAGAGGCAGCGCGTCGTTCCCATAACTCCCTGCGCTCTTAAAGGGCCAGCGCAGAATCCCCCCCCCCCCCCCCCCCCCCCCCCCACTACACACAATGGCAAGTGGAAAAAAATAAACCCGTTACACTAATAACGGACACCAGTCAAGTGTTTGACATGGTTACGTGCACTGGCGCCATCTGCGGGGGGCACGGACCTTTTTGACCCCCCAAAGATAAAGTTGGGGGGGGCAAAAACACCCCAATAATGAAAAAAAGTAGTAAACAGTACAGATGAACTCATGTTAACTGACGATTGAAACCACCTAAACAAATAATAGCCTAGCTTTGAATGCAAAATAAGTAATCTATAGAAACGTCACCTAAAATGTTATGATCGGACATGACCCGCCCCCTTTTCCACTTGCAATATTCCAATGGTTGGCAGTGAGTGATTGACAGGTTGCACTACGCAAAATTTACACGTCCTTTAGTGCTTTGCGCAGACTTAAGACCTACCTGCGGAGCACCATGACTGCTCCGAGACTGAATTACTTGGCTGTTCTTTACACACACAAGGAACATACAGACCACATTGATTTGAAAAAAAATTACCAATGAGTTCAGCGCTTGTGACAGAAGGAGTGATGTTTTTGCGAAGTTTTAGGGCTGATGGGCTATTAGGGTGAATATGATTTTCTCATGTTCATGAATATGATTTTCTCACTGCCTACTTGTTAATTTCCGTCGCCATGAAAGAGATGTGTTGTTAAAGTTTGTAAGATTAAAATTAACTTTGTCATATCCATTATCTCTTAACAGAAACTACATTCATGTACAGTTGTCTGCCGAATTCATCTCAAAGAAAATTGCATGAAGCTAAATTTGTTTATTGAATAAATTGTGTTTCATACAATGTTTAAAGTCGTGAGATTTTTTAATGCATCATAATAAGTTATCGTTAAAATGGGCGCTTCCCACTTGCAATGGTGAATAGTAATGAATGAAAATGACTTACAACTGAGTCTTTGATATTCAACTACATACACTGCCAACGTCATGACGTCACGGTGCAAGAACATAATTCTGACCCCCCCAATGTTGACATGAAGTTGGCGCCTATGGTTACGTGTGTGGAATGTTCACACGTTCTAAACCATTGGTTTCAACCATTGGTTAATACATAAAATGTAATAACAAAGTCACAAACTCAAGGTCCATGGGCTATCAAAAGTCAAATAATGACAATAGTGCAATTGTGACGAGGGTGGGCAAAGTTGAGGGGCCCAAAATTCTAATCTTTCATGGGGCCCAAAATTTCTGGCAGCGCCCCTGCTAGTGTTTATACTGTTTATATTGTCTGAGTGTTTAGTCTATGTCTTGTTCTTATCTAGTGTTTATACTGTTATTTATACTGTTTATATTGTCTGAGTGTTTAGTCTATGTCTAGTTCCTATCTCGAGTGTTTATACTGTTTATTTTTTTCAATTATTCTATTTTTATTTATTGCATTGCCTGTTTGCACCGTGGGTCAGAGAGGACTGATATTTCATCTGTGCTGTATGTCGAGCATGTAGAGCATATTTGACAATAAAGTTGACTTGACTTGACTTGACTTGACTTGACAGCTCTCTAATAACACACTTGTTGAGCACAAGATGAGTGTACAGCGGTCTGCAGTTCAGGGTTTATGGCAGGTTAATGAATGTCAGAGTGCGTGAGGTGTGTGTGTGTGCTGTTTAAAGTGTGTTTAGTGATGCACTCTGTGCTGTGCTCCTCTGCTCAGATAGCCGCCGCCGTTCTGCCGGTTTTTAATGACGCGGCTCCGTGCGACTCTCAGCCAATCAGGTTACAGCGCGAGCGTCTGCAGAGCCAGTGTGGTGGCAGTGTGCGGCAGTGTGCGGAAATAAAAGCCGCCGCTCGGTTCGAGTCTCTTCACCCCGTTTCCTTCCTCACACCGAACCGCTGTACAGATGTGCGTCCTCAAGTCCGCGCTCGCGCTCGCCTGCCTCGCGCTGTTGGTGTCTGAGTGCGCGAGCTCCCCAGTCGGCAGATGCGGGGTGAGAAAGTGCACGCGTGCACACTACTGCTCCTACTTATTATTATTATTATTATTATTATTATTATTATTATTATTATTATTGTTGTTGTTGACCTGAGTAAAGATACTGTTGCTTTAGTAACAGTTCACCTGAGTGACTGTGAGAGTAGTGATGATCATCTCTCTCAGGGTAGACTAGAGAAAGTCATCAGGAGAAAAACTCCCCGAATGTTGTGTAATTACTTTATTTGAATGACTGTTCTCTTTCTCTGTGTGTGTGTGTGTGTGTGTGTGTGTGTGTAATAATTCCCAACTTCAATAAGAACCCTTTTGAACTCCTTTCCTCTTCTGCATCTCCACCCCGTCACATTCTGCTCTTCTTCTGTTAGTCATCTCAGCGTCTCCTCGTTTCCTTCTTCTCTTCTGGAGCACAATCAGACTCGGACTCGCTTTGTTGAGCTTCCTCCGTCTTTAGTGATGAAGGTGCTTTCCAATGCTGGTTTGTTTCTGAATCATGCCCAAGTCTCATCACATATGTTCACACTTCATCTCATCTCATTATCTGTAGCCGCTTTATCCTGTTCTACAGGGTCGCGGGCGAGCTGGAGCCTATCCCAGCTGACTACGGGCGAAAGGCGGGGTACACCCTGGACAAGTCGCCAGGTCATCACAGGGCTGACACATAGACACAGACAACCATTCACACTCACATTCACACCTACGCTCAATTTAGAGTCACCAGTTAACCTAACCTGCATGTCTTTGGACTGTGGGGGAAACCGGAGCACCCGGAGGAAACCCATGCGGACACGGGGAGAACATGCAAACTCCGCACAGAAAGGCCCTTGCCGGCCCCGGGGCTCAAACCTGGACCTTCTTGCTGTGAGGCGACAGCGCTAACCACTACACCACCGTGCCGCCTGGGTTCGCTTTATGGTTGTTCTGAAATGTCTGCACAAATGTGTTGTGATTTTCTTTTAGATCAGGGCTCCACACTTTTGGGCCAACCTTCACACAAACTTTTATGTTTTATGCTGGAGAGCATTTCTGTAATCATTTTGATGCTGAGTCGTCAATCATTTTCAAACATGTGGGTTGTTTTTGTTTGTTTTGTTTGTTTTTTGGAGCATTCTCATTGGTTCTTGACATGCTGAGATGTCGACAATGTTTATCATCTTCTCAACCTTCACAAAATCTCTTGTGCACGGCACGTATTCTTCCCCATAAACTTCAAAAAGATTCAGTCACAGTTTTCTTCAATTTCACCAAAAATTCAAATTGATGCATTGCCTGAATTTTATACTGACAATTTTTACAACATGCCATAAATCATGTCTACTTCAAGCAATGCATACTTTCACACTTTCTTGGGTTGGTTCTATCTGCCCATTGGTCACTGTACACCATGTGGTTTGTGGTTCGACTTGCATAATCCCAGTCTCATTATTTAATAGCAACACTGTGTATAATTACCCCGTACATCCGACGTTTACTCTGAGATCTCACTGACTTTAACCTGTTCATGGGTGTTGGTGACAGATGGTCTGGTCTGAGTATTTTATAAACAGCTGATCTCCTGGGAATTTCCACACAACAGTGTCAGAGGTTATAAAAAAACAAAATCATCCATTGAGTCAGTTCTGTGAGCGGAAACACCTTGTTCCAGTTGACAACCAAATAACCTTTTGTTGTTGTTTTTTAAACCACAGTTGTGAGAAGAAAAGCATCTCAGAACACACACTGGGTTTTAGAATGGTTGCTGAGTGACTTGTGTTACTTTTAACAATAATAAACCCAATTGCTTTTGATTATGTGGATCAGAATTTCTTGGAAGTGCAGGATTTTATTGCCACTTGGTGGCATCACAGGGAGAAAAAACCATCAGACACAAGACAAGTCAGACTACTGGGATCTCCAGTTTGGGTCTGAAAGGTAACTTTCAATGCCCTTTACACACTATACTGAGTGTTACCTATAGGCTGGAGCAGAACTTGGGTATACGGTACACTACAGCCAAAAGTTTTTGGACACCTGACCAAGTGTAGTATTACAGTTTTCCTTCACTGGAATTAAGAAGCCTAAACTGGTTCCAGCACAACAAAGTGCACCAAGCGAACTCCATGAAGACATGGTGTGTGATGGTTGGCGTGAAGAATTCGACTGTCCTGCACAGAACCCTAACTGAACTCAACCCAACCAAACACCTCTGGGATGAACTGGAACCTCATTAACATCCCAACATCTCACATCGGCATCTGATCTCACGAATGCAATTATTAGCTGAACTGAATGAACACAAATCCCCACAGCCACACCCCAAAATCCTGGGAAAACCTTCTCAGAAGAGAAGAGAAGAATGGCACTCATTATAACAGCAAACATTTGGAAATAAATCTGGAATGGGATGTTCAACAGGAACACGTGGATCTAATGGTCAAGGGTGCACATACTTTTGGCGATATGGTGTGTATTTAACATAACAGGCAATTGCTACTGAACATCAAAGTGACGTCTTCAGTTTAGTACAGAGTTTTAAACATTAAAAGATCTGGCTGGTAATGTATGGATATCTCCACAGGGTTTGGCTCATCATTTGAAGATTATCATCATGCTGTTCCTTTCAGATAAATTAGATCAGGGATGATCTTTGACATTGTGACTAAACGCTTGGCATCTGAAGTGTGGAATTTTAGCATGTTTTATTTATGGGATTGGGGCATAAATATTTGTTCAAATTTCCACTTATTAATGCAGTCAAAGCTGCACACAGACATTCTGCTCAAAACGTGAGTCAGTGTGTTATTAACACCACAGTTATTAGTAATAGTGTAAAGCGTGATTTCAATCGAAGCTGCTGATTGGTCTGATGCTCTAAAGTGGTTTTGGACATCTTTAATTCGTTTTCTGCACAGGTCTCAATCACACTGAATGAAGACGTAAACAGAACAGTCATTCTTAAAGATCCTCAAATGATACACCTGAGATTCATCACTGCTGGTTTAACCAGTTTTGGATTTATTGCAATAGTGACTCAGAGGAACTCCGAGAGGAACTCCTCACTCTCGTTCAGGAAGTTAACACTCACTCATGCACACACTTCTGTCAGTCTCACCCTTTATTTTCCAGATCTTCAGTAATGTTTTCACTTGTGGGTGTGACATGTCTTTGAATTACATGTTACATACTGAGCTTCATGACATGGTTCTGAGATTAGATTAGCAAAGCAAGCTCACTATACCAGCTCCGTACACTCATCAGAGACACCGATGATCTCTGCGACTTCCTTCCAAGCGTCATTTTTCTTCTTAAAGCTAGACTGCCTTTCAGATTTTTCAGGTTTAGGTCATAAAAATAATTTTCCCTGACACACAATTATTTTTGTTTAGTGATTGAAAGCTGCTGAATTTGAATCATAGACTTCGAATTTTATTAGTTTTTTTTTTTAAATAGAACAATTAATGAATTTATCTCCACGTGCCCCTAAATTCCCCGCTATTTTTTCCTGCTTCACCATGACCCAATTCAAGATACTACGTCATGCATCACGTGGTGGGCTTTCCCCGTTCATGCAAGGCATTGTGGGATACAAATTTGAAACAGGAGAGAAAAATGGAGGACGTGAGTGTGCGAATGAAATGTGAAAGAGCGACTACAGTAACGGAAAGAAAGCGAGAAGAAAAGACGTTATGTTATATACAAAGAAAAGGAAACGCAGGACCAAACTAATAAATATGGGCGCTCAGCGAGCACCTCGGTGTGATCAGCTGTTCGTTTAGCGACAGAATGATGGAACTGTCAGTGCACGCTCAAAGGGAAACCTGTAGATGGCAGTAATGCAACACTGTGGATGCCAGCTGCTGTAAAACCCAAAAGAAGAAGGTAAACCTGCGCATGCGCACACGGACTTCCTCTGTCTGCTTGACTGCGCCAAGCGAGCGATTTCATGCACATTATTTGCTTTAATCCCCTCAAATTAAATAACTTCCCAGCCACAGAATGGCCTGATATTTTGTGAGATATTACAGAAATAAACAGATATCACAATCACCACATTTCAGACGGAACTAAATTTCACCGATTTTATGAAATCAAAAAGCTATCTAGCTTTAAGATCTTTATGCACATTTAAGGAGAGTAGTGTATGAAAGGAGACAATGAAACCATAAAGAGGTTATACCTTTTTCCTTTTTCTTCCATTTTTTTGCATCCAACAGTAATTGGGGGCTAATGGCAGGTAGGAAGTAATGTTGTGAGTGAGGAAGTGAAGAAATATCAGACCACACGTGCTGTAGGATTGGTGTGAATGAAGGATAAACACTAAAGAGTCAAATCCTCATGAGTAAGGTGCCTTGCTATAATAAAGTGTAGTGTTTAGGATGAAACAATAAGTGTGTGTGTGTGTGTGTGTGTGTGTGTGTGTGTGTGTGTGTGTGTGTGTGTGTAGATGCTGGGGCAGTGTGCACAGGTGAACTCCAGCAGGAGTGCTGACTCTGTGAATGTGTCTCTGTATTACGAGTCTCTGTGTCCTGGCTGCCGGCAGTTCCTGGTGTTGGAGCTCATGCCGACCTTCTTCATGCTTTATGACATCATGAATTTGGAACTTGTCCCGTACGGCAACGCAGAGGTACACACACCGTGTGTTAATGACTGCAGTTAACAGTGAAGTTGATTAGTTTCCTATAACAACACACTCCCCTGTGTTTTGTTCCTCTTATACCTATAACAACATGTCATACATTTTATCAGTCGTATTTAAAGGCCATAGGCAATGGTCGGAGGTGAAACGTAGAATATCAACTTTATTGTCTAGAAGAACGACCCAAAAAGCGAATTCAATCTTCCTGGTGTCTAATTTGCACCCTAAAAGTGAATAAAACAGTTAAAATATACTGTTTTGCCCAATTTCCGAAGGTCTGTTTATATCTCACTTATGCGCACTTTCACCGCCAGGGGGCGTCGTCGTGACGTTATTTAAGCCAAACAGACCGGGAGCAGTTCTGTGTTTACTTGCAAACCGAGCACACATGTACGGACGTTGGTCGTGAGAGGTTGTGTAAAATGTCTGAAAGCGATAGCAATTTTGAAGTAGGAACTCTCCAAATTGAATATCGAGAGGTGAAACCATATATGTATGAACCTGTGGCCGTTGCGAAGCAATCGGTGAATGTGGCTCACTGGTTTGACCGTGCGCCTCGGAATCGGACAGCGACTCGGCCGACTCTGATCGCGGTGACCCCGGACCTCAACAAGACTCGCGCCCAAATGATTTATCCTGGTAGTTATGATAAATTCCTACTTTCGTCGTAATACTAAATAAGAGCCCTTTTGAAGAATAATTAAACCGCCCTCCCTAGTGGATATAGGGAACGATTACTGGACAGTGCGCCGGTAGGCCACATTAGCCTGCCATCCGCGGCATTATACTATTTATAGCCGACTCTAAGCGAGGAAATATCCCTTTGTCTCATTCCCACAGTGATTGTACAGGATCCCTCAGGATTCTTGACTTGTCAATTGCAAGCAAAAGTAAAAATGTTTATCTCCAATTTTCTCCTTTTTGCTTGAGCGTTGCTGCTCCGTTTCTTCTTTGACTGATTGATTTTGTTTCACGCACACAATCCACTCTCTCCGCCTCGTCTCCTCTTCCGGAAAAAGCCAACCCTCTCTCTCTGCCTCTTCTCCTCTCTCAGAGAAAGGTAAAAATTTTCTTCCTGAACCGGTCCCGTTGTTACAGTTCACTGCACAGCAATAAGGCATGGGGGTTTTCTTTGGAAATTCCTGAACGCACGTCTGCACTCAAGCCGAACGGCAATGTAGGTAAATGGAAGTGGACTCAACTCAAGCGGTTTGTTTGTCTTAAATGACGTCATGCGCCGAGTGGTCACGAAAATAGCCGAACAGAAATTTGCTGCGATCCGCGCTAACTTATTCTAACTATTACTTATTAGCAATACTTCTTGGGACCAGAAGAAAATTACAGAGGGGTTTTTAACATATAAAGTTTCAAATGTGCATAAAATTAAAACCATTGCCTATGAGCTTTTTTTTTTTTGTGAAGTTTGTGAAACCTGCATGAAGCAAGTGAGTTTCTCTTCTGCTTCCTCACCAGCCTCGTTCAAGCCCCTGTGAATGAGCTGTTACTATAGAAACGAAAACATATCAGAATGAGTGCATTAATATAAACCTGCATGACTGTCAGAGCTGCTGTTATAGAAAATTAATCAACACTTCCTAACCAATCAGAGTGCAGAATTTAAAAGAGCTGAATTCTCACTAACCCCCCGGTTCTGTGTGCTGCAGGAGAAGCAGGTCGGAGACAAGTACGAGTTCACCTGTCAGCACGGACCAGACGAGTGTCTGGGCAACATGATCGAGGTGAGACAATAGAAAAGAATCAGGAGGCGGGGTCAGTGATGTCATTACAGCACCTGGCTCAGGTGTGTTCAGCTGTATGAGTGTGTGTTGTGGTGTGATGTTCGGCAGTGAGCGTTAGATCACATTACCAGCTGGTCCACACTGTAAAGAAATGAATGATATTGATGAGTGTATTATTTGTATGTTCAGACGTGTGTGATGGAGAAAGTGCCCAAAACTGCAGTGTTCGTGATTAACTGCATGGAAACGGCTGGGAATGTGGTGAAGGCGGCGGAACCTGTAAGTGTTCATTATCACTGATTTTATTGATGCCTCGACTCTGAGCTGGAATTTAATCTGAAATAAACCAACCTGGGACTGGAATTGGTCTCAATCTGATTTAGACCGACTTCCTGTAATCCAGACTGGTGTCTGTTGGACTTACACCAGCCTCAGTGGCATTTAATCTGGAACAAACTAACTCGGTCTGACCCAGATTAATTTACTGTCCTTGTTTGGACCCAGAACAGCCTCAAAGAGTCCAAACTGGCCTCGGATTTAATCTGGAATAAACTAACTTTTCCTCGACTTGCCTCATTCAGACCCGGACTATCTCTGAAATTAAACCTGATAGAACATATCACAAGCCGGATCTGACCTCAGTTTGACCCTATAGCATGAATATCAACTTAATCCCGGTCAGATTTGTGTCTGGACGAGCCTTAATCCAAACCACCCTGGCCTCAGTCTGCCTGGCCCTGAGAACAACCTGACCCGACTAATTTACCTGGTACCGTCTCAGACTAACTTAATAAAATAAAAACTAATAAAGACTAACGATCCAAACTGGGCTGGACATCAAACTGTGCTTTAGCTAAAGGTTCTCTCTCACTGCAGTATATTGATGGTGGATTGTGTGTCCTCAGTGTCTGGCCCTGTTCAGCCCAGACTCAAGCTTCGATGATGTCATGGCGTGTGTGAACGGTGACGAGGGAAATCAGTTAATGCACCAGAACGCCAAGGCAACCGCAGCTTTACAGCCACCACATGAGTACGTCCCGTGGGTCACCATCAACGGAGTGAGAACGATTATTCACATCATCCAACACCGTTTATTCTTCAATCTCTCCTCTTTAATCAGGCACTGAACTCCTGTGTGATGATGATGATGATGATGTATGTGTTTACAGGAGCACACTGATGACCTGCAGGAGAAAGCAATGAACTCGCTCTTCCTACTCGTCTGCAGTCTGTACAAGGTGAGGGGGGGAGGGAGGATGGAAAGAAGCAGAGACAGAGGGACAGGTAGATTGATTGAGACAGATAGATTGACTGGAAAGACAGGACAGATCGAAGGACCAACAGAAGGATGGACAGAGATAAATACAAACAAATGGACAGAAAGACTGACAGATGGGAGAATGAAGAAAGGGAGGGAGGGAGATAGCGGGAGAGCATGATGGACAGAGTGATGGAAGAGAAAAGAAAGAGATGAACGGAGACTGAGGAATGGTATGAGAGAGACCCAGAGAGAGAGAGAGATGGACAGAATGTTAAGGTTTTAACATTTTGCTGCTGGATGATGATTGTGTGTGTGTGTGTGTGTGTGTGTGTGTGTGTGTGTGTGTGTGTGTTCCAGGGTAAGGCTCCACCAGCGTGCTCTCTCGGAAAGAAGGCGGTAAAGACGAGTTACTGCTGAAGATGTTGAAATGTGACTGTAAAGCTGAATCAGTAACTCAGTGAATGATGACTGTAATGCAGTGGTGATTTTTCTACACACTGTTCAGGAACGCTGTACGAGTGTCGACACTAAAGCGCTCAGCCACAATTATTTGAATAAAACAACCTTTTACATCAATAATCTTTTTACAATCGTTTTAATATAATAAACAGTAAACAGGCTTTTTTATCAGCAATGTGTCTGTATCATCATTTTATAAATAAAGAGGTTTAATCAGGTGTGTGTGTGTGTGTGTGTGTGTGTGTGAGATATTAAATGAGGTCACCAGAAGCCTTGCAAAATTCAGCAAACGGGTGGTACAGTGGTGTAGTGGTCAGCACTCTTGCCTCACAGCAAGAAGGTCCTGGGTTCGAGCCCAGTGGCTGACAAGGGCGTTTCTGTGTGGCGTTTGCATGTTCTCTCTGTATCTGTGTGGATACCCTCTGGGTGCTCTGGTTTCCCCCACAGTCTAAAGACATGCTAACCAATAAAAGTAGGTTAGCATGTTGGTAAAAAGTAGGCTAACTGGTGGCTCTAAACTGACCGTCGGTGTGAATGGTGGTTTGTCTCTATGTGTCAGCCCTGTGATGACCTGGCAACTTGACCAAGGTGTACCCTACCTCTTGCCCATAGTCAGCTGGGATAGGCTCCAGCTTGCCTGTGACCCTGTAGAACAGGATAAAGCGGCTACAGATAATGGGATGAGAGAATAAATAAACTTATACTGAAATGTGCTTTTCTTTCTGTGTAATCTTCCTTTAAGAGGAGAGGACCCGTGAGAGAGCAGCAACACCTCAGGATCATGAAATAAAGAGAAACTTCATTAGAATCGATAATCGGTTCATGAATTTAATTGGGAGTGAAACTGAGTGTGAGTGCGCATGCGCAGAGCTGTCAGGGATTAATAGTGCACTAATCACTGTGAGGTGTTCACACGGAGGCGAGGAGCAGAAACACTGCTCATGAGAAAGTAAGACAAATCTCCTTCTGCTTCTTTATGGAGTCAATATTTTATTCTTATCCTTCTGCTGCCTTGTTAATAAAGCAGCACGCGCTTCTCTGCTCTGATTGGCTGATTTATTTCATCTGGCAGCTGATTGGAGAAAATTCTGCTTTATTCTGTTCATTATTCACACAGCTGACTGATTTAATGTCCTTTATTATTAAAGTGTTATTTATAAATGTAAAAATCAGAGAGAAGTGAAAGTAAGGTAAGTTTTGTGTGTGTGTGTGTGTGTGTGTGTGTGTGTGTGTGTGTGTGTGTGTGTGTGTGTGTGTAATAATCTAAATCTGACTGAGCTGATGAATTAAAGAGAGGGATAAAGTGTGTTAAAGTGAGGACCTGGTGATCTCTAGTGTCCAGCAACATTCACACTAATCACAGTTTTATTGCTGCAGGGAGAAAAATGTGACAAACCTTTATATACACATTACACAGAGCAGTGAAATGGTTTATTCCTACTTTTATTAAGAAATATATCTGCAATTAATCAGTATTTAATTGATACACTCTCAGAAATAAAGGTACTAAAGGTACTTCCTCCTTCTCCTGCCATCAGAGGGACATGTTTTATGAATTATAGTGTGTTTTCTACCCAGGAAGCTCATGTGGTGTTTATTTAACTCGTAAAGTTTTATGTACCTGAAGTGAACAATAGGACAAAAATATCCCCTTGATATCACAACACCTGAAGATATTTTTACAAAACAATATACTGTATATCATGATCTACAGCAGGGTTTCTCAACCTTTTTTGCTTTGAGGCCCACCTATTGAGGCTGGAGCTTGTGTATGGCTACTGCAGCCATGGCAGCCCTTTCCACCATCTGGACCAACAGTCATCTCTCTCTCCACACTAAGATCAGACTGTACAACAGCCTGGTACTGTCGATCCTGTTGTACGGCGCAGAAGCCTGGACCCTGACAGCCACTCAAGAACGGCTCCTGGACGCCTTTGACAGCAAGTGTCTGCGTAGGATACTGAGGCTCCAGTGGTACAACTTCACCTCGAATGCCACAGTACGCCAGCTGACCAACCAGCCACCAGTCTCCAGACTAATCCGATCAGCCCGCCTCCGTTTCTTCGGCCACATAGCCAGAACAACACCACCTCTCGAGCTGGCCAACCTGATCAGGGAACCCGCCCCACCCCACTGGTCCCACCCCAGAGGGAGACCCCAGACCAGGCGGCTTGACCAGCTTAAGGTAGACCTGAGAGAGGCCGGACTTAACCTCCGCACAGCCTGGCTCGCTGCCGAGAACAGAACGAACTGGAGAGTCATCTGCCGAGGCGCCACGCTCTCACGAGCCAGCGAGGATGAGTGAGTGAGTGAGCCCACCTATTCATACTACAAACAAGTCAGGGCTCATTAAAAAAAAAAAAAGATCCCCAATTATTTTGGCTCATCTATTCTATCAGAATCTAATAATCTATTATAAAGTGTATTAACGGGATGCAACATCACTCCCTGTTACTGATATTCTGTTCGCCAATCAACTGACCTTTGTCCATCCCTGACTATGTTTCCAGTTTCCCAATTTGGCTTTGTTTACAGTTTGCAATGCATCTGCTCTCCCCTGCGTTTGCATCCATAAGTACCTGCACCCTGACATGAGTGTACTGTAAATAAGCAATGGAGGAAACGTGACCAAAATTTCACACGTTTCAGATTTAATATGAACACTGCTTAGAATAATTATTTAACTTCATCCTCAAGGGCATTTCTAGCTGTTGAAAAGACCCGGGGCTAAGTCAGATTTTCCTGGAGGTTGGACTTTTTAAGGGAGATTGGCATTGATAGGTTGGGGAGGTTATATTTAAATTTACAAGATAATGATCTCACCCACATACATTCAAAAGTTATGACATCTTTATTACTGATTTTTGCACAACTCTTTTTAAATTGATGTACTTCACTTCAGTTTCTGTCTCCTTGTCATCTTGTCACCAAGATGGCACTGCGGAGGGCTGCCTCTGTGTTTTGGTGCACGTTGTTTTCTCTTACTCGAATTTCTTTCACCAGAGAAGAGCTCGTGAGCATCAGGGGAACAACTCCAGTGGACTTATTATCAACTTTTCTGGTGTCTTTCATGGAAATATTGGAGATTCTGGTCAAAGATGCACTCACCTTTGCTCACTCAGTGAGACGCCGGAGGAGAGGAAAACACGCTGGTGCACTCGTGTGTCTCCATTGGTATGGACTTCGCATTCCACAATCTGCGATATTTCTCTCCAGTGTGCACTTATTGTGCAACATATTGAATGAACTCCAGCTGCTGGTGGGGAGAAACAGGGACTTTCACTCATCTTCTGTTTTATACTTCACAGAGATGTGGTTATGCGGACTAATCCCAGACTCTGGGCTGCAGCTGGCTGGGCACGGTGGTGTAAGTGGTTAACACAGTTGCCTCACAGCAAGAAGGTTCTGGGTTCAAGCCCAGCAGCCGGCAGGGGCCTTTCTGTGTGGAGTTTGCATGTTCTCCCCGTGTCTGCGTGGGTTTCCTCCGGGTGCTCCGGTTTCCCCCACAGTCCAAAGACATGCAGGTTAGGTTAATATGGGACAGGCTTGGGCTGAGGTGCCCTTGAGTGAGGCACTGAACTCCCAACTGCTCCCCAGGCGCTGTTAGCACGGCTGCCCACTGCTCTGGGTATGTGTGTGTGCTCATTGCTCATGTGTGTGTTCACTGCTTCAGATGGGTTAAATGAAGAGAAGAATTTCACAAGTGATGAATAAAGTTGGTGTTGTTATTCTTCTTCATCTTCTTCTTCTTCCAACTTTTCAGAGCGGACCGTAACACAGATCTTTCCGGTAATACAAAGGGTGGTGGAATCTGTTTTTACAACCCCGATTCCAAAAAAGTTGGGACAAAGTACAAATTGTAAATAAAAACGGAATGCAATGATGTGGAAGTTTCAAAATTCTATATTTTATTCAGAATAGAACATAGATGACATATCAAATGTTTAAACTGAGAAAATGTATCATTTAAAGAGAAAAATTAGGTGATTTTAAATTTCATGACAACAACACATCTCAAAAAAGTTGGGACAAGGCCATGTTTCCCACTGTGAGACATCCCCTTTTCTCTTTACAACAGTCTGTAAACGTCTGGGGACTGAGGAGACAAGTTGCTCAAGTTTAGGGATAGGAATGTTAACCCATTCTTGTCTAATGTAGGATTCTAGTTGCTCAACTGTCTTAGGTCTTTTTTGTCATATCTTCCGTTTTATGATGCGCCAAATGTTTTCTATGGGTGAAAGATCTGGACTGCAGGCTGGCCAGTTCAGTACCCGGACCCTTCTTCTACGCAGCCATGATGCTGTAATTGATGCAGTATGTAGTTTGGCATTGTCATGTTGGAAAATGCAAGGTCTTCCCTGAAAGAGACGTCGTCTGGATGGGAGCATATGTTGCTCTAGAACCTGGATATACCTTTCAGCATTGATGGTGTCTTTCCAGATGTGTAAGCTGCCCATGCCACACGCACTAATGCAACCCCATACCATCAGAGATGCAGGCTTCTGAACTGAGCGCTGATAACAACTCGGGTTGTCCTTCTCCTCTTTAGTCCGAATGACACGGCGTCCCTGATTTCCATAAAGAACTTCAAATTTTGATTCGTCTGACCACAGAACAGTTTTCCACTTTGCCGCAGTCCATTTTAAATGAGCCTTGGCCCAGAGAAGACGTCTGCGCTTCTGGATCATGTTTAGATACGGCTTCTTCTTTGAACTATAGAGTTTTAGCTGGCAACAGCGGATGGCACGGTGAATTGTGTTCACAGATAATGTTCTCTGGAAATATTCCTGAGCCCATTTTGTGATTTCCAATACAGAAGCATGCCTGTATGTGATGCAGTGCTGTCTAAGGGCCCGAAGATCACGGGCACCCAGTATGGTTTTCCGGCCTTGACCCTTACGCACAGAGATTCTTCCAGATTCTCTGAATCTTTTGATGATATTATGCACTGTAGATGATGATATGTTCAAACTCTTTGCAATTTTACACTGTCGGACTCCTTTCTGATATTGCTCCACTATTTGTCGGTGCAGAATTAGGGGGATTGGTGATCCTCTTCCCATCTTTACTTCTGAGAGCCGCTGCCACTCCAAGATGCTCTTTTTATACCCAGTCATGTTAATGACCTATTGCCAATTGACCTAATGAGTTGCAATTTGGTCCTCCAGCTGTTCCTTTTTTGTACCTTTAACTTTTCCAGCCTCTTATTTCTCCGTCCCAACTTTTTTGAGATGTGTTGCTGTCATGAAATTTCAAATGAGCCAATATTTGGCATGAAATTTCAAAATGTCTCACTTTCGACATTTGATATGTTGTCTATGTTCTATTGTGAATACAATATCAGTTTTTGAGATTTGTAAATTATTGCATTCTGTATTTACAATTTGTACTTTTTCCCAACTTTTTTGGAATCGGGGTTGTATGTAAACAGTGGCTGGTGCAGTGATGTGTCAGTGATCATGCAACACTGTTCTCCTGACCTGTAATCATTTATCATTAATTATAAACTCTTCTACTTGCCACATGAGTTCGCATCATTCATTCTGATCAGTGTTTAACATTCCACTACAGGCCAACATGCAGAACGCACAGTGCATGCTGGCCGATTAGATAGTGGGTGTGGAGCAGACTAACCTGGACTCCCTAGTTATTGTCCTCTGTGACTGTAACAAAGTTAACCTCAGCCACAAACTACCAAAATACAGTTTATCAAATGCTCGACCAGAGAGGAGAATATTTTGGATCACTGCTACACTACAGTTAATAATGCCTATCACACCGTCCCCCGTGCTGCACTGGGCCACTCTGACCACATCATAGTCCACCTAATTCCTGCATACAGGCAGAAATTAAAGCTGAAACCTGTAGTGAGGACATCAAAGATGTGGCGCAATGAGGCTTCAGGCGTGCTTGGACTGCACAAAATGGGATGTGCTCAGGACTGCCCCCAATAGTCTGGATGAGTTTCTATAGCATTCGACCTCTCGCCTATTATATAACCAGGGTTACAGTGGGGGTGGGTCCTCTGGTAACTGCGAGAGTTTGACTCCCTACTCGCATCGGTACTGCAGTGTGCCTTGTCAGATGGCAATAGGTACCTTTTTTTTATGATGATCTTTGGTATGACTCAATTGCGAGTAGAACTCACAATCTCCTGGGTGAAGGGTGAATACGCTAACCACTAGGCCAGCCTGCATCATGTCATATAAAAAAGTGCTCTTTACAACAAACACATTCAGTGTCAGTTTTCTGCTTGGCACACTTTCCACAGGGCAGCACGGTGGTGTAGTGGTTAGCGCTGTCGCCTCACAGCAAGAAGGTCCGGGTTCGAGCCCCGGGGCCGGCGAGGGCCTTTCTGTGCGGAGTTTGCATGTTCTCCCCGTGTCCGCGTGGGTTTCCTCCGGGTGTTCCGGTTTCCCCCACAGTCCAAAGACATGCAGGTTAGGTTAACTGGTGACTCTAAATTGAGCGTAGGTGTGAATGTGAGTGTGAATGGTTGTCTGTGTCTATGTGTCAGCCCTGTGATGACCTGGCGACTTGTCCAGGGTGAACCCCGCCTTTCGCCCGTAGTCAGCTGGGATAGGATCCAGCTCGCCTGCGACCCTGTAGAACAGGATAAAGCGGCTACAGATAATGAGATGAGATGAGACACTTTCCACATCAGCACCAGCTTGCTTCCAAACTCTTTTTCCTGCTTTCCTGACTTTGTGCTTATAAAGCTCCACGGATTTCATCATTAGACTCATCTGATAATTTGCTGCTGAAATCATTTCCCAGATGCAGATCGTCCTTTTTTCTGAGGTTCACACAGATATCCAGTTTCTCTGCTCTCCATATTCACTTGAAGATAAACTCTTTCTCATCTGACTAAATCCAGACTAACGAGGATGTTTACATCAGCTACACTTAACCTCCGGTACCTGGCTATCAGCAAATTTACATCACATCCTGGATGCCATATTGGTTGCCCCTGTGCAATTAAACTTGATGTGATTAATGACTTTTGCACATTTATGATCATCAATCAGGTGCCTGCACTCGTGTGCATTATTATAATGAGGGCTTGTACTATCAATATTGATCATGTTTAAATGCTGTACAGGTTCCCTTCATGTAAAAAAAAAAAGTTTATTACCATAATTCTGTTCATGTGAACATAGCCTTATAGTTTTTGAGAGAAAATGTTATGATAACGGGCGGCACGGTGGTGTAGTGGTTAGCGCTGTCGCCTCACAGCAAGAAGGTCCGGGTTCGAGCCCCGGGGCTGGCGAAGGCCTTTCTGTGCGGAGTTTGCATGTTCTCCCCGTGTCCGCGTGGGTTTCCTCCGGGTGCTCGGGTTTCCCCCACAGTCCAAAGACATGCAGGTTAGGTTAACTGGTGACTCTAAATTGAGCGTAGGTGTGAATGTGAGTGTGAATGGTTGTCTGTGTCTATGTGTCAGCCCTGTGATGACCTGGCGACTTGTCCAGGGTGAACCCCGCCTTTCACCCGTAGTCAGCTGGGATAGGCTCCAGCTTGCCTGCGACCCTGTAGAACAGGATAAAGTGGCTAGAGATAATGAGATGAGATGTTATGATAAAAACAAGCAGTACGAATGAAAATATTTTTTATTAGAACAAATAATTAGTTTCATTAAAGATCAACAGTTGTCTTTATTAATTTAAAATGTAAAAGGGTGCTAATATTTATTCTGGACAACGTTGTAAGTGTTTCATTCAAATGATCACACAGATGCACTCCTAACAGTGTGTATTCTCCTTGGTTAACTATTACCTGATCCTGATTATGGGGTGTGTTATTAGGGCCCGAGGACTGCAGGGCAGGAGTTCTCCACCAGAGGGCGCTATAGGTCTTACAGATTTTACAAATATTTTTTTTTCCTTCAGGACTTGGCCATTTTTGAGGGGTTCTCATGGGCAGAAACTCATGAAATGTGGCACACATGCACACACATCAGGCCTTGTGACAGCTACTCACAGACAGAACTTTGGGCCTGGGTGTGGCCCAGTGATTCTATAACACCACCATTTGTCACTGAATCTTGTGCCCGGCTCATAGCTGCACAAATATGGTAAACATGAGGAAGAAGCCTTTATTTGTCACATGTACAATCAAGCAAAGACGTACACAGTGAAATTCCTCCTCTGCATTTAAACCCCCCCCCCCCCCCCCCCCACACACACACACACACAGGAAGGTATTGTGTTTTGTCGTACTTCAAAACTAAAGGTTACACGTAAATCAAATTTGACATGAATCAGATGAACCACCTTGGAGGAATATTCAAAATGCAACACGCTCTGGGTGTGTGTGTGCTCATTGTTCACGGTGTGTGTGTGTGTGTGTGTGTGTGTGTGTGTGTGTGTGTGTGTGTGTGTGTGTGTTCACTATCCCTTTTTGGAAATGGAAAGTTCCTCAAACTGCTGGAAATGTGGGACGGGTTAGAACGCTTCACCAAAAGTGAAAGAGGTTTGAGGTGAGACTCCTGTCATACGTCCATCCTGGTGAGGGAAGAACCTTTAATTCTGAAAGACAGAGAAGAGCATCAGTGTAAACAAACATCAGTATACACACACACACACACATACGCAATAAAACTGAAACTATATGCTGCTACATGATGAATATTATTCAGTATCATCCAATACAGTAAAGAGACAGTAAGTCAGTAACTCACTGTAGTGTCTCCAGCGTACAGTGTGGATCCTTCAGTAGATCAGAGAGCTTATCTGTGAAAAAACTCAGTCGTCCAGGTACATAGTAATCTGTGGTTGGTTGAAGAGAGCAACTGGACTTGCTTGAAGATTCTTGAAAACGTTTCGCCTCTCATCCGAAAGGCATCCTCAGTTCTGTCTGACTAATAGGGAGTATCAGGTATTTATCCTCTCATGGATCATCATAGAATCCGAACCAGAACGCCGATGGCTGCACGGGAGGTGGCTGATAAAAGATGTCATAGACACCCACCTCTGTTCAATAATGGTCGTTCCAGGTTGACGAAAATTAACGATCCTCTCTGGCTAAGATGTCTGCCAGTTTTCTGGAAGTCCTCTCATACTCCCGCACCAGTCGAAGGGATCTCATCCCAAAGTGCGTAGAAACATATCTGTGAAAAAACTGTGACCATTATTGAACAGAGGTGGGTGTCTATGACATCTTTTATCAGCCACCTACAGTGCAGCCATCGGCGTTCTGGTTCAGATTCTATGGTGATCCATGGGAGGATAAATACTGGATACTCCCTATTAGTCAGACAGAACTGAGGATGCCTTTGGGATGAGAGGCGAAACGTTTTCAAGAATCGTCAAGCAAGTCCAGTTGCTCTCTTCAACCAACCACAGATTAGATCAGAGAGCAGCTTCACTCCTGATTCTCCTGGATTGTTGAGGCTCAGATCCAGTACTCTCAGGTGTGATGAGGGATTTGACCTCAGAGCTGAAGCCAGAGCAGCACAACCTTCATCCGTAATACTGCAGTTACACATCCTGCAAGAAAGAAAACCTTCTCACACTTAACACACTCAGTTTTAGCATCGAAAACATCATCTACACAAAATCTTTATCTACAGAACACTTACTCTCCATCTCACACACACTACAATCAAAACAGGCATATCCGGTGATTATCATCATATTATTATTATTATTTTCATGATAGAAAATATTCAAGAGTTAAGCAATTACAGACTTGGAAACTCAGATGAGCGTCTGCATGCACAAATTTCACACCGCGGCCAGCATGTGTCTGATATGCCGACTGAAAATCTATCAGATCACTACAATTAAAATGACCACAGATGAAAAGTGGATGTTATTGTGTTTATTAGAACTCTACTGTGTGTGTGTGTGTGTGTGTGTGTGTACCTCAGTATCTCCAGTGTACAGTGTGGATTCTCCAGTCCATCAGAGAGCAGCTTCACTCCTGAATCCTGCAGGTTATAATTGTAACTCAGGTCCAGTTCTTTCAGTCTGGAGGAGTTTGAGCTGAGAACTGAGGACAGAACTCTACAGCTTTCCTCTGTCAGTTTACACGCACTCAGACTGGAAGAGAAATGATGAAATATCAGGTGAAAATTCAAATGAAATCTAAATTGCTTGAAACTGCTCTCACTGAATTCAGAATTGAATGCTAAACAACATACTCTTTTTTACAGAATTAAAACATGTTTATCTGTTCTTGAGATATTACAAACCAAAGCTTGAAGAAATGCCTTAATTTTTAGAAAACTGCCGTAATATTCTGTATGAGGATCACATGGTGCAAAATGGGCCTCATTATAACCAATGAGCTCAAATGTTTTTTCTTCATAACTGTTCTATTTTTCAAAATATTTACATGGAAATTGGCAGCACATAGATGGTTGTATATTGAATACAAAGTTTAAAAAGTTAGTAAAAACAAAATCATGCAAATTAGCATTTAATTAGTATTAATTACCCTAATTAGGTAAAAACATTAAATCAGTACACTCTTCTTCAAAGTTAATAAATGGCTTTATTTGTGAAATATAAAGCTGATCTTAACTCTCATGTATACATCACAAAGGAGAAAATCAAGGTTAATTAAAATACAATTATAAAATCTGCATAAATAATCACTGAATGTCATTCACATCTACCATTCTCTATCAAAATAAAAAAGGAATAAAAGATTATTTCTAATCCCCTCTTTGTGCTCTGTAGGCCTTTGTATTTCTCAGTAGCGCCTACTAGTGTTTATATGAAAGAATATAAATGATTATTTTGATTAATATTCACAGCTTTCAAGGTGAACCTCGAAAAAACTGTCTGATCCACATCCAATAAACAATTAACTCAACTGAAATTGACGCTCGCATTTCTGACTTCCATTTTTTTAAAATCTCATTCCGACCACTAAGATCTCAATATTTTTCACCAAAACAACTACAGTTATATTCTAAAATAGTTATTTACTTACATGAATCAGTTTGATTTGAAAAAAAAAAAAAGTAGATAAAGCTATGAAAACTCAAAGTCTCCCATGAATCAGAACATCAAAACTAGCAGAGGTAAAATGTTGCTGAATCCTTCATCAGAAACAGTGAGAGCGAGAGAACATCCCTATAGAGGATTTCGGCCTACGTCATTGTTTCCATAGCGACAATATTTATGCCGCCATTTTGACGGTCACAAATATGGCAACGACCGGTAGCAATACACTGTTGATCATGACGAAGTCCCATTGTCGAGTATTTTATCCGGCCTAGATGACGCGAGTAAGAAGCGATATCACCAGAAAATCAATGATGCTGGTGTACGTGATCCATACACGTTACCAGGCTATCTTTTTCTGGCTTTGCAGCGGTGCAGCGCGGGTGATCTTCCTGACCTGCAGTCAGGCGTGTGGGAAACACCAGGGAAAAAACATAAAAGAAAAAAAGGAGCGAGATGCAGAAAACACCTTCACTATCCAGCGACGTAGGGCATTTACAGGGCGAGCAGAGGGAGAGGTATTTGCAAAAATTGAGGTTAGCAGGCTTAGAGAACGACGTTTACCTGCTTCCACCAGGATTGTTCACTGACGTACGGAAGTACACGAAGTCCTCGTCTTTACCTGACTTTGGCCCACATGATCTGTATATCTATGTCGTTAAAAACCAGGCTGGGTAACATGCCTACATCAGCGGGTCGTCCCTGGAGCCGGTGGTCGCCATCTTATTACAGCTAAGGTTTGTTCACATTTTCATTTACTTTCGGTCCTCAGGATAAACAAAATGTTATTAAATGTCATTGAAATAACTTCTTAGTCTGTTGAGACATGGCCCGTTATAAATTTGCTGTTACCAGGCAATGACCAAGAACTGTATTATTAGGGTCGGTGTAGTTGTAGCAGTGCACTAGCAGCTAGCTGTTAGCACTAGCTAATGTCAACAACATAGTAGCTAGTATGTTACTGTAGCAATGTTTACGTTCAGTCATTTGGATGACTGTTAAAACCTTTCAGTCTCAAGTTTTTCCTTTACTGTATTTACTAGTTTACTGAGCTAGCACACTCGGGCAGGCTGGGAGCGAGCGCGCTAGCTCGGGCAGGCTGGGAGCGAGCGCGCTAGCTCCCAGCCTGCCCGAGCTAGCGCGCTAGCTCCCAGCCTGCCCGAGCGAGCGCGCTCGCTCCCAGCCTGCCCGAGCTAGCGCGCTAGCTCCCAGCCTGCCCGAGCTAACGCGCTCGCTCCCAGCCTGCCCGAGCTAGCGCGCTCGCTCCCAGCCTGCCCGAGCACGCTAGCTCAGTAAACTAGTAAATACAGTAAAGGAAAAACTTGAGACTGAAAGGTTTTAACAGTCATCCAAATGACTGAACGTAAACATTGCTACAGTAACATACCAGCTACTATGTTGTTGACATTAGCTAGCTTGACTTTCAAAATGGTGGACACCGGGGCATCACATGACCCTGTGACGTCACGTCGAAATCCTCTATAAAAGTGATCTGATTGATATTGACGAGTAGTCCAGTGGGAAACCAATCAGGAGAGCGAGAGAGCGAGAGAGCGCTTTCCTGTGACTCAAAAAGCACCGGCAGTTTCCCGACGTCCCACGAGCAGAGTTTTTACTCTGTTGTACCAACTTCAACCTGCCATTACTCCCAAAGTACTGAACAGATCTTAACCAGATACATTTTTTTTGGAAAGCAGAGATAAGCTTTTTAATGATGGTATTCACGATAGAAAATATTCAAGAGTTAAGTAATGACAGATTTGGAAACTTAAATGAATGTCTACAGGCACAATAAGCCCCCAAGCATAACTATAGTACATCACTGGTTTACTGCAGTGCATTATGGCAGATGTTAGATTAATTTTATGAGAGAGGAGCAATTTTGTCATGCTCTGTCATTGAAGAAAATGAAATTGGTGATTTAAAGAGGTGGATAAACAAGAAGGTTTACAGCAGGGAAATCTTAATCCAGATCAAGCCTGGTGAGAAGGTAAGACATAAGTGACAAGAATTCCTACAACCTAGAGATTGACCAAGTCTACCATACTGTACAACAATAACATCAAATCTCAGAATGTCTTATCAAAACATTTATACAGTCAAGCTGGAAATTCTGCACACCCCTTTCACCTTCTCCATGTTTTATTATGTTACAGACTTATTCTACAATAGACTGAGTTCATTTTCTGTCTCAAACATCTACACACAATCCGCAGTAATTACGAAGTGAAAACACGTTTTTAGCAAATATACAATTTTATTTTACTGACAAAAATTGGTTATTTAGGGGTTACATATCTATGTACAGGGCTCTGGACAAAGGCAGTACCTTTGTAGCCTGGCAGCTGCACCCTTTGGGGTGGACGGGCACACTGGTCCTCATCCAGTTCATAAATCTCTCATGTGCTAGCAGGCTAAAACATGTGAGGGGTGATGTCAACACTGCATCACTGGTGGAAGGGCTCTTTGGAACTCAACGGCTAAGTGATCAGGACCAGGGCACGCCATTTATGTGGACAGCGGCTGTGGCCGACCAGCTTTGGTTTGAAATGGTGGGGGTGACAGGCCTCTTCAGCCCGGTATAGCAACCTGCCTAGGAAAGGGAATTCTGACATAAAACCTATGACCTGAGGACCTTGCTGTCACTGTCCCAGCTTGCTAGGCCATAGCAGACAAATTTCGGGTGTAAAGGGTGGGGCTAGTACTACACACACTGCACTCCACCTAAAAGCTCCATTACACAGGCTGGAAGGGAATGTCCATGTCCTGTAGCAATGGGAAAGGGGTGAAAATGGCAGGTGGAAGACGTCACTGGAAGCCGCAGTCCCAATCCTGCATGCAGGTGGCTCAGGGGTAATGGGTCACCTGGCATTGATCTGGAGCCGACTACGTCACTCAGCAGCACCCTTGAGCACCCAAGCAACCTTGTTTAAGGACTGCACTGCTTGCCCCACATGGGGAGGGGCCTAGAAAAGGTGGCCTAACCAAAGCTCATCTTGCGTCAAACCCAGTTGGCTTGTTACAGTCAACAGGCATCTTCACATGCGGTCAGACAACATCACAGAAGAAAAGGTATCCTCAAAGCAGTGGCGGCTGCTGGTTTTTAAAACAGGGGAAGCCCATTTTACGCATTCATCGTAAAACCTGTAGGCCGGATATCAAAGCATAGAAAGGTGTGCCCCATTAGCATAGTGAACTAGACAACCCTACCTAGTGGCAGAAAGTATTTTTGCTTGTACATTTCATGTTATAGTCTGGCTTGCCAGGCTAGTGCCTCATATCCTTAATCAAAAATATCAAACATCCAAAAATCACTGGCTATTCAACGAAGAGCCTTGAACATCATACCCTGATATGCAACACAGAGTCTTTAACACAACACCCAGCTGTGCAACACATCCTTGAACATCTTCTGCAACACAGTCTGGAAATTCATAACCAGGTAGGCTATGCAACACACAGAACCTTGAATATTATACCCAGGTATAACCTATAACACAGAGCCCACCATTCTCTTAACATTACTGAACAATATACACACTTCAGATTCATGAACATTATATGATGCACACTATTTATACACAAATTCTGCCCTCCGCTCCTTTTCCAGAAAATGGTCTGTAACCCTGTCATACCAGCTGGTTGTGCTTTCCAGAGACTTTACCAGTTTCTGTTAGCAGCTAGCACTGCAGATCCCAATAAGGCTCAAGCTAGCCTACAACCAGATTGAACTACAAATGAAATAAACGAGTGAATTCACGAATGATCAAACTGATAGAATGGATGAAAGTTAACAGAGCACGAGTAATATTTACATTTATTTACAGAGTAATGTACAGAGACATCAATGAGAAGAACCGTTTATATGAAAAGAAATTCGGACAACACTTTGGCACACAACTACACTTTCTCGACATCCGCTAGGGACTGATCATGCTTCTGTGTTCCTCGCCGACGCCGAAGTACAGAGCCCGCCCTCCTCATGTCTTTCAAACACTACCTCCAATAATCCTTCATCAGCCCGGCTTCTTGCCCCTCCCACTGTCTCATTAGTCCCAGAGAAGCCCGGTTTCCCTGGAAGTGACAATTTTGTCGATTTTAACCAATAACAACTAGCCAAAATTAGCTGTTCAGAGCCCTCTCATAGACTGCAACGGATACCCGGCTGCCAGTCCATAGAGCCCATTGAAATAAGAAAGGTTACAGCCAGTGTTGCCAGATTGGGCGGTTTTAAGTGCATTTTGGCGGGTTTTGAACATATTTTGGCTGGAAAACGTCAGCAGTATCTGGCAATGCTGGTTACAGCCTGGCAGCAAAGGTGATTCTCGTAGCGAACTGCAAGTTCATCAGACATCACTCAAATAAGTTACAGGATAGTTATGAACGTAAATACAATCTTGGGCATATATTATGTTATGCAAGTTATTGTTTTAATGAGAATTCAATGTCGTAGATGCCGCAGTTTGGGGAGAGAATTTTAGGGGAAGCTCGGCTTCCCTTGTTGTCTCTGAGAAATCGCCCCTGCCTCAAAGTAGCATGCTGGAACATCCAAACCATGCTAGATGCAACCAGAAGCAACCGCTCTGTGCAATTTTTTTTTTTTTTAAATCTTCTGGCGCCCCTTGAGAGTGGCAGCCAGTTACAGCAGCACCTCTCTTACATTTTGTTCTTCACTTTTTTTTACCTTTTTAAATGTTCTTTTAAAGTTTTTCACAGTTTACTTAATTTCTTTTAACTACTATTTATTTTACTACACAAACTATGCTCAGAACACTAGTGTTTTTTCTGCTTGTTTGGAGATTTTTTTCATGCTCATGTTGGGGCAGTCGGCGTATAGCCATGGGGCTACCAGGGAACAGCTGTTAGCGCTCAGTAACACCGCTGTGATCCCCAAGGAGATTCCAGATATACCATGGGAATTAAGGAGACAGAGAAGGGGAAAATGTGCCGGTCCTGAGCATCATGGCAGGAAGAGATGCTACAAACCTGTCCTTCCATCTGTTATCATGGGGAATGTAAGATCTCTTCCCAGTTAAATGGATGAGTTAGCGGTGCTAACTCGGCACCAGCAGGAATACTGGCAGTGAGTCTGATGCTGTTTACTAAGACATGGCTAACTGAGCTAACTTCAGATGCTAACATTGCGCTTGATGGTTTCCAAATTCGGCATGCTGACAGGACAAAGGAGAGTGGTAAGAGGAAAGGAGGGGGACTGGCTGTGTTTATCAACGATAGATGGTGTAACCCAGGACACATAACTATTAAAGAGAAAATCTGCAGTAAGGATATTGAACTGTTAGTCGTTAGCATGAGGCAGTATGATTTACCAAGGGAATTCTCATGTTATCATGATAACTGCTTACATTCCCCCCTCTGCTGACGTGAAAGCGGCATGTGATGTTATCCACTCAGTCACAAGCAGACTGCAGACACAGCATCCACAGGCCCTCATCCTGATCTCTGGGGATTTTAACCATGCTTCCCTGTCCTGCGCTCTTCCCAATTTCAAACAGTACATAACATGCAGCACAAGAGACAATAAGACATTGGATCTGTTTTATGCCAACACCAAGGAAGCATACAGTACATCACCCCTCCCCCACCGGGTAAATCTGACCACAACCTGGTGCATCTCCTGCCAAAAGACGTAATTAGAGATGAAATCCCAGATGGAAGTAGGGGTTTTAAGATATTGTTTGATCCAATTTATTCTGAATGTATTGTTGAGGGAACTAAGGTCTATGAAGTTTAACTCCCCATTGTTGTTTGAATTCAGAACAACAGATTTTTGCATGTGGGTGGTTGACATGACATGGCCTTTTTTGGTCCAATGGGTCAAAGATAAGTATATTATAGAAAAATATGTCAAAAACTGTGGTGATATTGTTCAGAAAGTGCTGTTTTATATGAACATACAGAGCATTCATGTGATTAATTTTCCATTTTTTCACAATTTTCAACCAAACCAGAAAAAACTCATATGGCGTGACTGTCCCAAGCACATTTCACAAAGTTTGATTTTGAATAAAAACAAAAAAATGGATTCATTTTCTGTTTATTCAATCATATATTGATAACCCAGATGTCTACTTGTGAGACTACTTGGCTAAAAGTTCAGACATAATATTTTGAAGCCACCTTTAACTAAAACATTTTGTCCCAAAAATGGATATCATATGGTGTGCCTCCATATTCCTTTTTTTAAATGGGCAATTGTTTGGAGACCTTTGGGGAGTGGGGGTCCTCCTTCTTTCAGGAGGAAGAACAACACCTCAGAAGGACACTGAAAGTTAGAAGGTGAGTTATCTCTCTTCATGTTTTCAAAAAAAAAATCAAGTATATCCGGCACTCCTGCTTCAGTTCCCTTTTGCACTGTCTTTTGGTGCAACTCATTTTACACAAAAATGCCAAAATGAAATTACTTTTCAGTCAATATTATCTTTAAAACGATATTGTCATATTGTAGTTAGCATGGTTTTAGCATGTTAGCATAAAGGCACATTGCGTAATATCATGCTAAGTACATGAAACGTCATATGCTGTGACACATCATAAGGTGTGACAGGGGTTTCTTGTCACACTATATGATTATTTTGTCACACTATATGATAAGAACTGCATTTAAATACATAAATAATGCTCTTAGATACATATTTTATAACTAATAGTTAAGTTTATTGGGCGGCACGGTGGTGTAGTGGTTAGCGCTGTCGCCTCACAGCAAGAAGGTCCTGGGTTCGAGCCCCGGGGCCGGCGAGGGCCTTTCTGTGTGGAGTTTGCATGTTCTCCCCATGTCCGCGTGGGTTTCCTCCGGGTGCTCCGGTTTCCCCCACAGTCCAAAGACATGCAGGTTAGGTTAACTGGTGACTCTAAAAATTGACCGTAGGTGTGAATGTGAGTGTGAATGGTTGTCTGTGTCTATGTGTCAGCCCTGTGATGACCTGGCGACTTGTCCAGGGTGTACCCCGCCTTTCGCCCGTAGTCAGCTGGGATGGGCTCCAGCTTGCCTGCGACCCTGTAGAAGGATAAAGCGGCTAGAGATGAGATGAGACATTTTGATACAATATTATTCACAAATTTAATATTTATACACCAACTCAATTTGTTGAATCTCTACTTTCATAATAATAATTTTCTGCCAAATGTTTTACAGTGTTTAGTGGCACACTGTTTTTAATGATACATCATCAGCACACTGTTTTTAATGATACATCATCCGCACACTGTTCATCATCAGCTTGCTGTTCGGTCATTGTTTTGGTATCATCCTCATTTTGAAATGGATTTATGCATTAAATTAAAAAAAAAACGTTCAATGATTTACTAAAGATGATTAGAATTCATGTAGCTAATATTCAGCAGATTAAAATAAAAAGTGCAACATCGAATGAATACAGGAAGTGGATTGATTAATTAATTTGTTATAAACATGATTCTTTGCTACTTTGAGTCGAAGTCACTGTTCTATAATAATTTTCTGATTTTGCTGTAACTGAAACAGTGATTCCAGTCACTTGTCAAACTGTTTGGTTGTTTGTTAAATGCAGTGTTTATGACGTGACACCATATCATTTGGGGTGACATTCAAAATTTTGAAAAAAAAAAAGGCTTTTTGGTTATTAATCATAAATTGATCAGTGTGACAGATGGGGGAATAGTGCCAGCAAAGGTTACAAGCATTTTGATACTTTTATAACAAGGTATACCCAAATTAATTTGAAGTATATTGAAAGATTATGAGTAATCGTCTTTCTATGAGTGTTGATAAAGTAAAACAATCAAAATGTAACATATTTGCACATAAGAAATTATATACTTTTATATAGTAATGACAAAGAATCAGAATAAATTGACTTACAATATCACATTATACCCTTTTTTAAGTTAATGCAGAATAACGTTCATGTCACACCATATGACAATTTTAATCACTAAGTCCGTAAACTAGTGAATAAATGTAAATTTCAGGACAAAATCTGCAAGACCACATATTTGTTTGGAAATATAAGAGTTGGTAGAATATAATCCAATGAATTCCATGACTTAAATTTGATATTTAAAAAAAAATTTGCCCAAATATGTCAACCACCCATATAGTGGGTTTTATTTTTCCATAAGAAATTGTTTAGCATTTTATCAACAGATTTGCAAATGGAGTTCTCAACATGTAATGACTGGGCAGCGCAGGGTAGACGAGAGATACCTTCCACCTTAGTGAGCAGAACAGAGACAAGTCTCTTTGGAACCACAGGTTAAGACCCTTCTGTGTCTTTTCAATTATTGGGGAGAAGTTTAGATTGACTCTGGATTTTCCATCTTTAGTAATATGGAATTTCTCACCGGAATATTACAGATTGAATTTACAGAACAATTATTCACCGGCAACAATTCACATTGATTAAGACTGAGTGAGAGCCCAGATGCCATGGAGAAGGACTGGATAGTGCTGCATGCTACTAATATCTGGGAAGCATCTTTGAGAAACAGGGCCGTATCATCCACCAGCTGACTGATTATTATTTCCTTGTTTGCAATACTAATGCCTTTAATAAGACTGTTTTTAATGTGTACATTGAGAAGTTGGGCAGCCAGAAGAAAGAGGTATACAGATAGAGGACTCCCTTACCGGACTCCACGATTTAACAGAAATCTCGGGGAGGTGCTGCTGTTTAGTTTAATACAGCTGTTCCCATTAGTATATAAGGTTTGGACTGATTTGCAAAAGATAGATTAGATAGAACTTTACTGATCCCTTTGGGCGGGTTCCCTCAGAGAAATTAAAAATGACCAAAACCAAATTTGTTTAGAGCTGACATCATAAAATCATGTTCCAAAGAATCAAAGGCTTTATAGAAGTCTAAAAAAAGAATAAAACTCTCATCATGAACCAACTCTGAATAATCTAATACATCTAAAATTAATCTCACATTGTTAGAGATAGGCCTATCGCATAAAGCCAGATCGACTCTCATCTATGATGGTATCTAAGGCAGGTTTCAGTCTATTGGCTCGTATTAAAGCAAAGATTTTATAGTCATTATTTAATAAGGAGATAGGGCACCAGTTGTCTAACAAGAGAGGATCTTTTTTTGGATTTAGGAATGAGGGTAATTAAACCCTGACTTAAAGTAGGGGATAGTGAACCTCCGTCAATGCTTTCTGCAAAGACTTATTTTAGAAACTTTAACATCAACGAAACTGACTTCATGTTAAAACTGTTAATGTTATAGTCATGCTGTCTGTTGTTGCCCAAATGAGGATGGGTTCCCTTTTGAGTCTGGTTCCTCTCGAAGTTTCTTCATGTCGTCTGAGGGAGTTTTTCCTTGCCACCGTCGCCACAGGCTTGCTCAATGGGGATAGATTAGGGATAAAATTAGCTCATGTTTAAAGTCGTTCAAATTCTGTAAAGCTGCTTTGCGACAATGTTGATTCTTAAAAGCGCTATACAAACAAACTTGACTTGACTTGACTAGAAACGGTGCTAAGCTCACAGAAAATTGCTAATAAATTCGGTAGTAAAGCCATCTGTTCCTGGTGATTTATTGATTTTTAGCTGATTTATAGCATTAGTAATTTCATTCAGTGAAACGGGTGTCACAGAAATCGCTATCGGCCTCAGATATCTGATTAGTATTAGGAATAGAATCAAAAAAGCTGGAGGCATTTTGATGACAGTATTTGGATGTGTAAAGATCACTGTAAAAACTAGCACAATATTTGGCTATTTCCTTTGGATCATCGGTAATCAACCCATCAATTCTTAATTGCTGAATGGAATTGTTTTTTGATTGCTGTCTTTCTCATCTGAAAAAGTCTGCAGAATTCTGCTCTACCTCTTCGAGCCACTTACAATGAGATCTAACGAATGCGCCTTCAGCTTTGCGTTTATATATTTCATCCAACCTACACTGCTGATTAATAAGATCAATCTTTTCTGATTCGGTGAGGACATCTACTGGTTTGGAAGTTAAAGATGTAATCTTAAGTATTGTATCATTTTCAACTGCTCTTCTTCTTTTAGCTTGGTCTCTACTGTATTTCCTCAGGTATTTAGCAATTTCATACTTTTAATAACTCCCAAGTATTGTTATAAAATTTTTCATTTCTAGCTTTGTTCCAGTAAAGCCCAATCAATCTCTCAATCTCAGTAGTTACTTCCTTCCTGGGCGGCACGGTGGTGTAGTGGTTAGCACGGTCGCCTCACTGCAAGAAGGTTCCGGGTTTGAGCCCCGTGGCTGGCGAGGGCCTTTCTGTGTGGAGTTTGCATGTTCTCCCCGTGTCTACATGGGTTTCCTCCGGGTGCTCCGGTTTCCCCCACAGTCCAAAGACATGCAGTTAGGTTGACGTGGGGCGGCCTTGGGCTGAGGTGCCCTTGAGCGAGGTACCGAACCCCTGACTGCTCCCTGGGTGCTCTGGTGTGGCTGCCCACTGCTCTGAGTGTGTGAGTGTGTTCACTGCTTCAGACGGGTTAAATGCAGAGGATGAATTTCACTGTGCTTGAAAGTGTGCATGTGACGAATAAAGGTTTCTTCTTCTTGTGTTTAAGAACAGTACTATTAAGTTTCCAGTATGAAGATTGAGGAGGACTGGAGGATAATAAAAGAATGAGAATATGGATAGTTTTATGGTCAGATCATGGTGAAGGTAAGATTTCTAAGACATTCTTCAAATCCTTGGATATAAGCCAAAAATCAATACGCAACTGCCTTGATAATGTTCTATTGCTCCACTTGTAGACTTCCTGCAGCGGGCGGGTATCCCTCCATGTATCAGTTAAATTAAAACTATGTAAGAGCATCTTCACATGAGAATGAGAAGGATCCAAACTCCTTGCAGGCCACCCATCCAAGTGATTATCCAGCACAACATTAAAATCTCCACCAAAAATAATAAGAGAACTTGGAAATTTAGATAACTAGTGAAGAAGTTGCTCTTCCAATTTGTCAAAATAATTACTGTTGTCCACTTGTGAGTTAAAACCATAAACATTGACAATTATGTAATTAACATTAGCAATTTCAAGTACCAAAAATATATAACAGCTATTTTTGTAACAATCAGAAATTAAGACTTTTCCATTGAAACGGTTTTTCAAAATACAGACGAGCGTTCAGACCCATGCAACAGCCATAAGTCACATCCCCATTTTGATCTCCAGAAATTAGCATCCTGTTCGGCTGAGTGAGATTCCTGTACAAAACAAAAGTCAGTATTGTCAGTACACTCAAACTTGAAGCTGGAGTAGAGCACATGGACAAATCCACGTTTGAATTTAAGTTTGGTCAGGAGCTGGTGTACAACATGCCGCTGAGCAACGGCCGCCTCGTTGAGCTCATTCCTGGAGGAAGCTCCGTCATCGTGCATTATGAAGAGCGTGTGGAGTTCATCCGCCTGGTGCAGAAAGCCTGGCTGGAGGAGAGTCTGGAACAGGTACAACACACACCTGAAGATACACCTGTACATGTCTGATCACACCTGGACTTAACCCTGTACACATGTAGCTGAAGGCACTGAAGGGCCTCTGTACACTTACCATGAACCCACCTGGGTGGAACTGAGCATACTGACACACACCTGAGTACAGATGGGCATGTCTGTACACACCTGGGGGAACCTGTACACACCAGGACCTAGTTATTCCTACATACACACCTGGACACATACTGCACACACCTACAGACGAATATTGGTAACTGCAGCATGAACATAAAAGAAGTCACAAGCACATCTGCAGTGAAAATCATAACACACGTTACGAACACAGAAACAGGCAACAAAGAGACATAATATGGAAAATGGAGGAGCAACAAAAAGACAAAAAAATGGGGGGTATACTACAAATGCAATACTAATGTAATCATAATCATGCTATAATAGGCAATCACTAAATTATATATCCAAATATCATTTTAACTAAATTTGAGCTTAATTACAGAATAGAAAATGCCACCAGTAGCACCTATTTATGAGTGTCTCAATAAGGCAGTCAGTGAATTTTGAGACACCCCCCCCCCATGTCAAACAATACAGATATTGAATTTAAAAAAAAAAACAACAATATTTAATGCTAAAAATGCTTAAAGTTTTTAATTCTTATTTTCATGTATTTCTGTGGAAGAGAGAGAACGACTGCTTAAACACAAATTAAGAATTGTGTGGTGTAAAAGTAATAAATCACCAGATTCTAGCAAGGTTAGGTGCCTTGCTCAAGGGCACTTCAGCCATAGATGGAGATGTAGGGAGAGGTAAGGGTGGGATTTGAATCTGCAACCCTGGGATCCAAAGACCAATTCCCTAACCATTAGGCCATGGCTGCCCTCGTTAACCTATAAGATCTGCATGACATGAAATTATGATTGCTAATGGAAAAAAAAAAAAAACACCTTTCGGAAGCTCTGCCTTGGATCACTTTTGTGTCCCCACCAATGTCAAAATCAAAGTTACTCCCTTGCTGTGAGGTGTGTGCGCGCGTTGTGCAGTGCGAAGGTGTGTGAGGAGAAACTTTGCTATTCTGCGTGTAACTGCGTGGCCATCAACACAGACATGAGTCCATGGGAAGAGTGAGACACACCAATGTTTGCATCAGTAACTGTAACACACATCTACATAATCACATCTGTACTATCCCATATAAACAGCTGTACAAAATAAACCACATTAAAAATGAGTGCAGATTAATCTGTACTGACGCAAGACTCAAGTGTCTGTTGCTTTTATTTCGAATGTGTTTTCATTCAGAGTAAATCCATCAGTAATGACTGAATAGTAGTGCAGAGAGAGAGAGAGAGAGAGAGAGAGAGAGAGAGAGAGCTGTGCTACATGCTAGGCTAAAAGCTAAAGACTAAGAGAACAATGCTTCTGAACCTTCTACTTTTTGGCTAAAGTCTGATCTCTGAAAAACAGACTGAGGGAACTCCAGCTCAGACTATCCACACAGAGAGAAGTGAGCGAGCGCTGAGATTGCTCTCAGGTGAAACTATAGTCGAGGGACACGACACTGCTCACCGGACTTACAGTATTTAATCAGGGCTTGACATTAACTTTTAAACCCACTCCCCCCCCCCCCCCCCCCAATATTATCACTTGCCCCCTACTTTGTAAGTACTACTTTTTTATTTTTCTAAAAAAAAAAAATTAGGAAAACCATAGAATAGTTGTGAATTGCAACATAAAATGAAGATCACACATTGAGTTGAAGTTTGGTTATTGATTAAGTTTATTATTAAGTTTGGTTATTGGTTACTTTTTACTTGTAACGGACAATAACCATTTTATCCAAAATAGTCTTTCCTGCCTTAGTCGATTTATTTCCATTTCATATTCATGCAGCTGTAGGTTCATTACTCCATAATGTAAAAATCATAAAATAGAAATCTATAACAAATTTTTTATGAAGAAAACAATAGGGTGCCAAGACTTTTGAACAGTATTGTGTTTGAGAATAACATATATATGGTATCATCCACTTCGAGGTTTAAAAAAAACCCCGCACTGTGTCATGAGAGAAAAGATAATGTTTGAGTTTAAAATTAGTGTTTAGTGTGTAGGTTGTGGGTGTTTTTATACAGACCTGGCAACCTGTAACTGAATCAGTGCAGCCAGTCTGTCCTGATGCAGCACAGTTTTGTTTGTTTTTTAATAAACCTAGAAGTGGATGATATAAAAAAAAAACCCTGATATATAAATATTTTGCACAGGACTGTGTTCCTCTGATAACCGAAACAAAGCTCCAGCTCTCTCTGCTCTTAATCTGTTCTGTTCTTTCAGGATTTATCACGCATGTCACTCCTTATTGAGTTTTTTTATGCCTGAGTTGTTTGAACCCAATCTGGGTTTTCTGTGTTGAATAAGGAAGCAGCTTCACCTGTAAGAAACTCAAACACTTTCATGAAGGAGCTAACTTGAATGCAAGCAGAAAAAAAAACCCCACAAAGGTTCTTAAGCAAACGCTTCCATCCTCACTTCTGACTTGTTTTTGTAAAATACATTTTAAATGCAATCGTGAATTTCTCTGGAGTTTTCAGGCTGAGCTCCTCTCCTCGTATTCTTTAGCCACTCATTTTCTCGTTGTTCTTGAAGCATTTGCTTCTATTTGTTAACATTTTTCTTGATAGTGGGGTGATGGTAATGCCTTTTTATCTATTTCTCTGTTTGAAGAAGCACAAACAGTGCAAAAATTAACTATATTGAAGACAGAGTAAGCCTAGCTTACATGAAAGATGGTGTCTGTCTGACCCCAGCTGTAATTATCACATGATGCGTGACATCACACACAAGGGGTCTATACACAGTACACGTACCATACTACACCAGCGGAGGTTTATAAAATAACTCGCAAAGCAGTAAATGAAACCGAGACTAAGAAAACAGCCAAGACATAATGGCAGATACGTAGTGAGGGATGCTTTTGGAAACTGAAATAAAAGATCAAAAAGCCTAATTTTTGTGGTGCTAGTTCATAATAAATGCTCATTCCAACTTGCCCGGTCGAGCATGTCGGGGACATATCCCACTTGCCCGAATGCATGCTTCACTTGCCCTGGGCAATTAGGCAGTGTTTAATGTCGAGCCCTGTTAATGATAAAAAATCATGCGTTTTCCCTCCTGTAGGAAATTACAGCCGCCATTATGGTCATTCCTCTCGTTACCATTGCTGTCGAAGACGTTTACATCTTCCCACAGCCTTATGATAAAAGAGGCACTTACAGTTTTCTTGAACGCTGTTAGCAAACAGGAATCAGCACACCCTGATGAACTCTTGATTATTGCTGTTGATTTTAATGAATCAACACTACATCCGTTCTCCCCTCCACTGTCCCATAAGGGGGAACAACCTCCAGGGCCCGAGCCCACCAAGGAACTCCCCACCACCACCCTGGACAAGCCGATCACGTCTCTGTTCCTGCTGCCTGCAAACTCTCAGCTCTTCAAATGGGAGGAGTCTTCAGCACCGGTGTGGTCTGAGGGAGCGGAAATGATACTCCAGAACTGTTTGGAATGCTCTTTGAAAAATGCCCCAGCCAGAAGCAACCACTCTATTGCTGGGTTGCATCCAACATCACCTCTGCCTCATTAGACATGCAAGACATGAAGTGGTGGTCAGCTGAGCTCACTATTCACAAAGCATTACTATTGTTGGAGTGCCTCAAGAATTGTTAAAGTGCGCTATACTGGTGTTGTTTTGCGCTGCTCAAATCAAACAAACCGTGAAACTGATAAAAGTTTCTTCTGGGTTCCCCATGAAGTGATAAAGGGTGAAAGAGCAAAGGATTTGACCAAAAGACAATGAGAGAGGTGGCTCTTGAATCTTTCGCTGTGATGGAAGGGGGCAGAGTCAAAGAACGCTCGAGTTTGCAGTGATCACTTTGTGAAAGGTTTGTAAATTCCTCTGATTTATTTTGTTTGGATTCACAAATCACTTTTCTGACCATTTTCTGTTATTTCGTGATGTTTTGAGGTTCAGAAGATGTTTGTCTTCAGATGTGTTTTTGTTTCCTGTTTAATCGCCATATTGTAAACTAACCCGTGTATAATGCATCTAATCCCCAGGACTTTAGAGAGGTTTCTGTGGATCTTTGTGAATGATTTAGCTGGAAGAGAAGAGCAGGAGGATTGGGAACCAAGTGGTTTGTTTTCACCCGATACTAAAACCTGTAGCATCCTAACAACCATCGCAAAGACACGTACAAAAAGCCCAGAAATTCCTCCTTATCTGACCAAAAACGATACAGGATTTATCTTGTCATGTCCTGATCCCCAGATCTTTAACCCAGACACATATAAAAAGTTGTTCTCCTCCAGGCTCTTCCAGGTTTTCATGTGTGTCCATGTAGAACAGGGGTGTCCAAACTGATCCATAAAGGGCCGTGTGGCTGCAGGTTTTCATTCCAGCCATGCAGCAGCACACCTGACTTGGCTCATTCAATCAACTGAACTGTCTTCACACAGTCAAATACTTGCAGCCACACCCACCCTTGATTAAAGGGTGGGTGTGTCAGTTGATTGAATTAGCCAAATCAGGTGTGCTGCTGCATGGCTGGAATGAAAACCTGCAGCCACACGGCCCTTTATGGATCAGTTTGGACACCCCTGATGTAGAACGATGTCTGCAGCACCAGGTAGTTGGAGATGTTGAGGAACTCAATGGATGGATCACTTTCCAACTCATCAGAAAAATCCTTCTTTATTAACGTGTAAGGATCTAATCCCATTGAGTGGTTTCTAGATCCACTTCTTTTGAGTGTACTTATTGGTTTTAATAACTTGCTTGTTTGCTGAACACAAACATGGCAATAAGTTCTTGTGTTAATGGACCAGACTCCACTTTTGGATCATTAATCCCTTTTGACTGAGAATGACCTGCATGCAGGGTTTGGCTTCTGGCACATCCATACAGTTTTAAATACAATACCTACAATTACAAACAGTTTGTTTCTATTGCATTTATTTAATCCCTAGGCTCCCATCTGTAACAGGGAGTGATGTCGTATCCCATTAATACATTTTACAGTAGGTTATTAGATTCTAATAGAATATATGAGACAAAATAATCGGGGATCTTTTTTAATGACCTCAGACTCATTACAAGTATGAATAGATGGGAGTTTAAAGTAGAAAAGGTTGCGAACTCCTGCTATAGAGGAGATTATGGATTACAGACACATTGTGAAGATCAGCATCTCTCCCTCATCTCACACATTCCCTGAGCATGTAATGGAGGGTTTCAGTCAGTGAAGTGTGTGTGTGAGATAATACTCCATAATGCCTCACTTGAAGAGGGAAAATAGTTCACAGGTGACTCTGTGATTCTTTGTATTCAGGATCCAGGATTTAAGTCCAAAAATCATATTCAGAGTCATGTTACATTTTCCCCCACTTACTAATTCATTAATTGGTGTAAGCTTTTTATTGTTGTTTATTGAGTAAATACTACCCATAATTACAGTTTTTGTTTATTTATTTATCTATTAAAAACTGACATGCCATAGTTTTTATCTGATCATAAATTGAGCGTAGTGTAGTTCCAGCAGGCCACGAAGTCAAGCTCCGCCCTCAATCCCAGCTACATTAGCTGACTGCAGCTGATCTCAAGCCAGGCCACATCACCTGTCAGCTCAGCTGATCCCCTTCTCTGCATTCTGTTGACATATCTCTCATAGAGCACTTTATTTAAGCTGCTTTAACCTGCTGACCTTTGCTGCTTCCTCTGCAAGCCATTTTGCAAGACGGCACCATTTCCATTCACCAGAGCACTCATTTGGCAAGTTGAAGTTTTCTGCTCCCAGGATTAATGAATGGCCTGTGCCCAGGCTCCTGGAAATCTTGCTAATAAATAGCATTGCAACTGCAGTTGGAGCTTCCCTCGAGGAACTGTTGGTGTTGTTGTGGGGGCCTCCACATCGAGCCCCAGCTGCAGATCTTTTCAGCTTCTTTGATCCTCAGGACGCTGCCGAAAATTAAAATGCTGCCGTACCTTCATGCAGTCCCAGCTCCGGCTGCTCCACCGCCCAAAGAAAGTGCGAGTCTAAACCCCAGCAGCCACACCAGCGGACACAAATAACTTTTTGTCAGCCTTGTCCAGCATCACTTGCCACCATGAACTCCAGAATTTAAGCCCTGGAATCTGGTCAGCTCCCTCAACATGTTCGTGTTTCCCGGTAACAGTGAGTGTGTTTAAATCCTCCATGCTCCCAAATTAGCTGTGGGGCCAGCTCCTGTGTTACAGAACGATGATTTCACCAGCCAACTACTCAATTTGATCATTTGTGTAATCCCTGTAGTGTTTACACGTGACATCATCAAACCGGAAGTTGGCCATGTTGGCGGCATTGTACACATCAACAGGAAAGCAATCTTTGTGAATTTTTCCATAAACTAACCAAATAGTGGTGAATTACTGCAATGTTTTGGGTTGCCACAATCACTCAGATCATGAGAAGCATCTGCACTTTTACGGATTACCTAAAATAATCAAAAATTAGGGGGAGGAAACCAGAAAATTGTCAGAGGAGCGTCGTCATCTCTGGCTTGCCAAACTAAACCAGGATCTGACCGACAGAAATCCAGACATCATAAGCGTGTTCTGTTCACTTTGTATCAGGTATGAGTTTTTTTAAGTTTTGATCAATGTCTTAAAATTAAAACGCGACACTATATATCTACTGTCTAGCCATGATGGTGCTTCTGTATGTTCTCTTGAGAGTAAGCTAAAGTTAAAAATCACAATCAGCCATCTGCTGTCAGCTGAGGTCGGCCCACAGGGGATGTGCACTCATGATCTACAGTATATCACTGTACATGTACACAGTACACGTACACAGTACACACCTTTACTTTCACCAGACGTTTGTCACCAATTTCCATGATTTTCATTCCCTGACCCAGCCACAGCACATCTGGTTAAAGGACATCCACTCTGGAGATTACGGATCTCCCACGGCAGTGCCAATCCGGATCCGGGATGGGAATTCCATCTCACCTGAACTCATTTCCTGGTTTTCACCGCTACATATTTAAAGGCCATTCTCAGACTCTAACTTTGCTAGAATGTCTTGTTTTGCTACTCTAGCCATTTCTGTGCCTCATTGTGTTTCATGGCTTTTCTCTCTAGCTTATTTTCTAGTTCATGGTTTTTGCACTAAGATTTTTTTTTTCTTGTTCATGGTTTTTTTGCACTAGTGCTTTTTCTTGTTCATGGTTTTTTGCTCTAGCATTTTTGTCCTTACCTGTTGTGTTTTTGTCAAGTTTTTGTCTCTTTTTACCCAGACTATTTTTGCCATTTGTGTTTTTGTCCTGTTTGTTTACCTTTTTGCCATGCCCTTTTTTTTTTTTACCTGGATTAAATCATCTTATTTATTGGATTACTGTCTGTGTTCTGCTTTTGGATCCTGATCTCACCACACCTCCACCTCCCCTAACAGTATGTTCTGGCCAACATTGATCCAGCGGAACTCACCCATCTGAGAATGGCCATCCAGCAGCAAGGGACTCTACTCCGGACCCATCAACAAGACCTCCAGCAGATCACCCAGAACCTCACCACCCTGTCCAACTCACTCAACCTCCTCACCACACCAGGGAGTGGGGAACAGTGGTCTGGGACGCCGATGCGCCTTGTTGCTCCAGTTTCAAAGATTTCTCTGAGGAGATGGGGCAAACTTTTGACTGCTCTCTGTTGGGCTGGGAGGCGGCTAGGGAACACATGGAGCTGCGGCAGGGGTCCCAGTCTACCTCGGACTACGCCATCGAGTTCCAGACATTAGCAGCATTGTGTGGTTGGAACGAGAGCACCCAGGTCGACATGTTCCTGCATGGCTTGTCAGATGCCATTAAGGGTGAACTGGTATCGCGGGAACTGCCGTCGGACCTCTCCAGTCTCATGGACCTCGCCAACCGTATCGATGCCCGGTTCCAGCAATGAAGGAGAGAGAAGACCCGCCCCAGCTTCACCTCCTCTCCACCTCCCACCTCGTCCGTTGAACCCATGCAGGTAGGCCAGGTACGGGTGTCAGCGGAGGAACAACAGCGCCGGCGGAGCACAGGGGCCTGTTTCTACTGCAGTCAGCGAGGACACAGCTGCCAAGCTTGCCCGCTAAAGGGAATGAGACCACCAGTGAATCGAGGGGCCCTGGGTGGGCAACGCTCAGAACCAGCCCCCTGGCTGATCGACCGTTACTCCCTGTCATCATCATCCATGACAGCCAGTATCACCATCTCCAGGCCCTTGTCGACTCCGGGCAGGACAGGAACCTGATCTGCTCAGCCACCGCCAAGCGTCTGGGAATCCGGCTACTCACCCCCGAGGTCCCCCTCACTGTCCTGACACTCAATGGCACCGGCTTGACCACCTTACCGCCCCGCTCACCCTGAAGATTTTCGGCAACCACTCTGAAACCTTCCAACTTCATGTCATGAATGACCCTCACATACTCATCATCCTAGGATTACCCTGGTTAATACAGCACAACCCCCACCTTAACTGGACCGACAACACCATCCTAGGCTGGAGCCATTCCTGCCTAGCTCCCTGCCTGAACTCTGCTCTGCCTCCCGCCAAACCACCGCAGCCTTCAGCCAGTGAGTTTCCCGACCTCTCTCACATGCCTCCGGAATACCTGGACTTAAGATTCGTCTTCAGCAAGACCCAAACAGTGTCCCTTCCTCCTCACAGACCCTATGACTGTGGAATCGACCTCCTGCCTGGGACGGCACCACCCAAAGGGAGACTCTACTCTCTCCCATCGAAAGGCAAGTCATGGAGAAGTACATCTCTGAGTCTCTGGCAGCTGGGATCATCCGCCCTTCCTCCTCCCCAGCAGGGGTGGGATTCTTCTTCTTCATGGAAAAGAAAAACAAGTTGCTCTGCCTCTGTATTTACTATCGAGGTCTCAATGCTATCACAGTCAAGAACCACTACCCACTACCGCTCATGACCATGGACTTTGAACTACTCCAAGGAGCCAAGATATTTTCCAAGTTGGACTTATGCAATGCCTACCATCTCATCAGGATCAGGGAGGGGAACGAGTGGAAGACGGCCTTTAACACCACCACTGGCCACTACGAGTACCTTGTGGTCCCTTTCAGCCTGACCAACGTGCCCGCAGTCTTCCAGGCACTCGTCAATGACATCCTAAGGGACTTTAACATCTTCATTTTTGTGTACCTGGGTGACATCCTGATCTTCTCTCACTCCCTGGAGGAACATCAGGGCCACGTCTGGCAGGTCCTCCAGTGCCTGCTAGAAAATAAGCTGTTCATCAAGGCAGAAAAGAGCGAATTCCACCAGAGCTCAGTCTCGTTTCTGGGGTTCATCATCTCCCCGGCTAGGATCCAGATGGACCCCCTCAAGCTTGAGGCAGTTGCTGACTGGTCCACCCCATCCTCTCGATGAGAGCTTCAGCGTTTCCTGGGATTTGCCAATTTCTACAGGCACTTCATCTGCGACTTCAGCACGGTGGTTGGACCTCTCACTGCATTGACCTCGATTAAGACCCCATTCAAGTGGGGGGGAGGAAGCAGAGAAAGCCTTTTCCATGCTCAAGTGCAAGTTCACCACAGCACCCATTCTCACCATACCCGATCCGACCAAACAGTTCATCATGGAGGTCGACGCTTCCAAGTCCGGGTTGGAGCCATTCTTTCCCAGACGGCCAACAATAACAAGGTCCACCCCTGCTCCTTCTTCTCTTGCCAGCTGTCCCCTACTGAACGAAATTATGACATCTGTGGCAGAGAGCTGTTGGCCATCAAGCTAGCCTTGGAAGAGTGGAGGCATTGGCTTGAGGGGTTGGATCTCCCCTTCCTTGTCTGGACCGACCACAAAAACCTAGAATACCTCAAGTCTGCCACATGCCTTAACTCATGGCAAGCCCGATGGTCTCTTTTCTTCTCCTGGTTCTGATTCACACTCTCCTACCACCCAGGCTCCAAGAACAGCAAACCCGACGCCCTGTCCAGGATATTCTCTGCCCACCAGGAGGAGTCTAGTATGCCCGAAACCATCCTTGCTCCATGCTGTCTGGTGGGGGCTGCCCTACTTGAGGTGGAGACAGTGCAGAAGGCCCTGGAGCAGGACCCCAGAGAAGGTAACTCAAGCAACATACCACCTAACCTTCTGTTTGTTCCCTGTTCTGTGCAAACCCAGGTGCTGCAGTGGGGTCATGGCTCCAAGTTGGCTTGTCACCCAGGAGCTGCTCGAACCCTGGCGCTTGTCCAACAGTGCTTCTGGTGGCCATCCATCAAGGAAGACATCCAGGAGTTCGTGGCAGCCTACGACACATGTGCCCAGAACAAGATAGCCAATTGACCCCCTGCTGGCTTGCTAAGACCCCTCCCGACTCATCAACCCTGGTCTCACATTGCCCTGGACTTCGTCACAGGACTCCCCAACTCAGGTGGCAACATGTATCCTCACAGTTATTGACTGGTTCTCCAAGACAGTCCATTTCATCCCTCTGCTCAAGCTTCCCACAGCTAAAGAAACTGCCGAATTTCTCATCCTTCACATTTTCCGCCTACACGGACTCCCCACTGACACTGTCTCCGACTGGGGTCCTCAGTTCACTGAAAAACAAGGTGGCAGCTAGTTGCAGTAGCTCCGAGTGTGTTTTGGTATGTTTTTGTACTTTTTTCGTGTTTCTTTCTGCACTAGTCTCAATCAGAAGTGTGCACCTAGGGATGTACTACTCATGAGACTGTGCATTTGTATTTTTCTCTTTTTCTTTCTGGGGCTAGTTAAATCGGCATCAGCGGACCCTTTCAGCCATGGCTCCATTGTTTACACTCGGGAGCAGCTGTTAGCACTGCGCAACACCAAGGTACTCCCTGTGGAAAGACCAGTGATCCCTGCGGAAGCAAGGAGAAGGGAATGCAGAGCTGGAATGAAGTGCCAGGAGAAGAAAAGATGGTATAAACCATGCATACCGTCTGTCATCAAGGGAAATGTAAGATCTCTTCCTAATAAGATGGATGAGGTAACAATGCTAACCAGGCTGCAGAAGGAGTACTGGGAGTGTAGCCTTATGTGCTTCACAGAGACTTGGCTGAATGAACTCTCACCAGACTCACACGTCACTCTGGACGGATTTCAACTCGTGAGAGTGGACAGGAAAGCCAAGAAGAACAGTAAGAGGAAAGGAAGGGGTATAGCGATGTTTGTGAATGACAGATGGTGTAACCCAGGGCACATCAGGATAAAGGAGCAGTACTGCAGTAAAAACATTTAACTGCTAGCAGTTAGCATTCAGCCATATTACCTCCCGAGGGAATTCTTGCACGTTATCGCGATAACTGTGTACATCCCCCCGGCGGCCGATGCTGCTGCAGCCTGTGAGCTCTTATACACTACAGTGTCAAAGCTTCAGACATCGCACCCCCAGTCCTTGCTACTAATCTCCGATGACTTCATGCTTCCCTGTCCTCCACTCTCCCAACCTTCACTCAGTATGTGAAATGCCACAACAGAGACAATAGAACTTTGGATTTAATGTATGTGAACACCAAGGACACATATAGTTCATCACCCCTCCCCCCGCTGGGCCGTTCTGACCACAATCTGGTTCACTTGTCCCCTACATACATACCTATGGTGAATAAACAACCACCCACCAAGAGGTATGTAAGGAGCTGGTCTGAGGAGACCAGTATGGCACTGAGGGACTGCTTTGACACCACGGACTGGGACGTGTTATGTGAACCTCATGGGGATGACACTGATAGCCTGACAAACTGCATCACGGATTACATTAATTTCTGTGTTGAAAACACTGTGCCACTCAGGAAAGTGTGGTGTTTTCCCAACAATAAACCCTGGGTGACCTCTGAACTAAAAGCCCTATTAAATGAGGAGGGTTTTTAAATCTGGCAACAAGGAGATAAGGAGAGTGCAGAGGGAGCTGAAGAGGGGGATAAAGAGAGGCAAGGACAGCTACAGGAGGAAGCTGGAGGAGCACCTCAAGGGGAGCAAAACTGGAGAGGTATGGAGAGGCCTGAAAACCATCTCTGGCCACACAAAGGACAGTGGGAGGGGCCCTGTATCTGGGGGCCAGGACTGGGCAAATGAGTTGAATCTCTTTTTCAACAGATTTGACTGTGCCACCCCACCCTCCCCCACTCACCATAGTCCTGACCTGTCTGTGATATCACTCCACCCCCCATAATACCTCTGACACCAACAGCTCCCTCCTCACATCACCCCCCTCCACTCCCTGCCAGACCAATCCACACACTCCATCCCCGACCTCACTCTACAGGAGTCACACCTCGGCTACACCCCTCGCCTCTCCATAACAGCTGATCAGGTGTTGAAGGAGCTGAGGAGGATCAAGACGAGGAAAGCGGCTGGCCCTGATGGTATCAACTCCAGACTGTTTAAGGACTGTGCAGATCAGCTCTGTGGGATACTTCTGTACATCTTCAACCTGAGCCTCAGTCTGGAGAGAGTTCCACTTCTTTATGTGTGGTTCCAGTTCCCAAGACTGCACACCCCAGGGAGCTCAACCACTTTAGGCCAGTAGCTTTAACATCTCACCTGATGAAGATCATAGAGAGGATTGTTCTCTCCCACCTCCAACACCTGGTGAACAGCGAGATGGACCCCTTGCAGTTTGCATACCAACTGGGCATTGGTGTAGATGACGCTGTCATCTACCTGCTACACCGGTCACTTTTACACCTGGAGGGCACTGGGAGCACTGAGAGTCATGTTCTTTGACTTCTCCAGTGCTTTCAACACAATCCAGCCATCACTGCTTAGGGGGAAGCTGGAGGGAGCTGGTGTCAACTGCCACCTGGCTGCATGGATCATCGACTACCTCATTAACAGGCTGCAGTATGTGAGGCTCTGCGACTGTGTGTCTGATGTGGTAGTCTGCAGCACAGGGGCTCCACAGGGTACAGTGTGCTCTCTTTTCCTCTTTACACATCTGACTTCAGCTACAACATGGACAGCTACCACCTCCAGAAGTTCTCTGATAATACAGCCATCGTTGGACGTGTGTCAGAGGGGAAAGATCTGGAGTACAGAGAGGTCATCACCAGCTTTGTTGCCTGGTGTGAACTGAACCACGTGCACATCAATGCCAGCAAGACAAAGGAGGTGGTGTTCGATTTCAGAAGGACGGCTCCTCAAATTGCACCAGTGAACATCCAGGGTTTGGACATTGAGATCGTGGAGGAGTACAAATACCTGGGTGTTCACCTTAACAACAAACTGGACTGGACAAACACCACAGATGTCCTGTACAAGAAGGGCCAAAGTCGTCTCCACCTGTTGAGAAGACTGAGGTCTTTTGGTGTGTGCAGGACACTGCTTAGGACTTTTTATGACTCTGTGGTGGCATCAGCGATTTTCTACGCTGTGGTCTGCTGGGGCTGTGGAAGTTAAGAGAGGAACAGGAAGAAACTTAATAAACTGGTCAGAAGGGCTGGCTCAGTCTTGAACTGTCCTCTGGACTCCATTGAGGAGGTGGGTGAGAGGAGGATGTTAACCAAGCTGACATCAATCATGGATAACCCCCTCACCCCCTACATGAGGCTGTGGGGGCTTTAAGCAACTCTTTTAGTAGTAGACTGCTACACCCACGGTGTAAGAAGGAGAGATACCGCAGGTCATTCATACCTTCTGCTGTCAGACTGTATAACACCCACAACTTGTAACGTAGCACCAATAACCTGTTTGTCAGTTTTATTTCCACTACTACCTCATCGATGCAATTATGTGCAATAATATAGGTGTGGCAGCGGGGGCGTGGTCAAGCGCCGGTGAGTGGCAGAATCGCTACACCTGATGGTAGTTAACCTGTGTTTTGTGTGTGTTTTCCCAGTAACCGCTCCCTATTTAAGGAGGCAGAGGGAGCGCAACCCGGGACCGGATGCAGTGTGTGTTTGTGTGTGTTTATGGGCTTACACCGCAGTTCGACTGAAAAGTTGTGTAAATAAATAGCCTTCTCTGCCTCTAAACATTGTCCTGCCGTCCTCTGTACTCCACCCACACTTTATTAGTGCTACAATGGTGCTGAAACCCAGGAAAAGGTGGAGCACCAGCTTTGCAGCCCCATGGAATCCTCCCCGTTCGCGGACTTGGTCCACGCCCTCGCCACGGCTCAGCAGAGCCAGCACCAGGCACTCGTCACGCTCCGAAAGGAGCAGGAGCGACGCTTCGAAGCCCTGGTGCTGCCCCAGCAGGAAGATCGAGAGGCGTTCCGGCATCTCCTCGCGTCGGCGGGGTCTACCAGCGCCCCGGCCGCGGGCCCATCTCCCCTCACCTTGACCAAGATGGGCCCGCAGGACGACCCCGAGGCATTTATCACCTTGTTCGAGCAGATCACCGAAGCCTCGGGGTGGCCGATGGAGCGGCGCGCCTCCTCCCCCTCCTGATGGGAGAGGCGCAGCTGGCCGCACTACAGCTCCCCGCCGACCGCCGGCTGGCCTACGCCGACCTTCGCCAGGCCGTCCTCCAGCGCGTGGGGCGCACGCCCGAGCAACAGCGCCAGCGCTTCCGCGTGCTGCGGATGGAGGAAGTCGGCCGGCCATTCGCGTTTGGCCAGCAGCTCCGGGACGCCTGCTGGCGGTGGCTGAGGGCCGGCGGTGGCTGAGGGCCGACGATCGCGACGCCGAGGGAATCAATCATCGATCAGGTGGTGCTGGAGCAATTCATCGCCCGCTTACCAGCCGGAACCGCGGAATGGGTCCAGTGCCACCGCCCGGTGTCGCTGGATCAGGCCGTAGGACTGGCGGAGGATCATTTGGCGGCTGTTCCGGCAGCAGGACGGCTGACAACGGCGTCTCCTCTCTCCTCTTCTCTCTCTCCCCCCCCCTTCTGTGTCCCGTCCTCGCCCCATTCCCCCACCATGGAGGCGGGGGCCGGCTCCAACCCAGCCGGCCCGCCGTACCTGTGGTGCCCTCCCGTTTCTCCCTTCTGTGTCTGTCTCCCCCTCCTCCTCAGGTGAGTGAGCCCCAGAACACAGCTGCAGAGGGAAGGCCCGGGCTGGTTTGCTGGCGCTGCGGGGAACCGGGCCACCTGCAGCAACAGTGTGCAGCAATGGAGGTGGGGGCGGCGGTGCGGATCCCCGACGCGCCAGAAGCCACCCTCGATCGGGCCGGAGCGTATCGCATACCGGTGAGTGTACAAGGGGCTACATATCAGGCGTTGGTGGATTCAGGTTGCAATCAGACCTCGATCCGCCAAAGCCTGGTGCAAGACGAGGCATTGGGGGGAGCACAGGGGGTGAAGGTGTTGTGTGTGCACGGGGATGTTCACAGATACCCGTTGGTGTCGGTCCACATATATTTCAGAGGGGAAAAATCTATAGTGAAGGCGGCGGTTAATCCTCGCCTTACCCACTCTTTGATTTTGGGGACTGATTGGCCGGGATTACAGGGTTTAATGGCACGCCTAGTAAAGAGTGGGTCCTGCCGGTTGACAGGGGAAGGTCCCGGTGTCGCTTTGGCTGGAGCAGCGGTCGCAGAGCCGTCTACGTCATCTCCGCGACAGAGTGAGGAGCCGCCGGCCCCTCCTCTTTCTATTGGGGAATCCCTCGCGGATTTCCCACTGGAACAACTGCGAGACGAGACTGCGACACACGTTTGACCAAGTGAGAGTAATCGATGGTCAAATGCTCCGGCCAAACGCCACCCCTTCCTTCCCCTATTTTTCCATTTTGAAGGATAGATTATACAGAGTGACGAAGGACACTCAGACGAAAGAGTGAGTCACCCAGTTATTAATTCCAAAGAGCCGCTGGGAATTGGTATTCCAGGCGGCTCACTTTAATCCCATGGCTGGACACCTCGGGCAGGATAAGACACTAGCCCGGATAATGGCCTGATTCTATTGGCCGGGGATTCGTGGCGACGTCCGTAAGTGGTGTACGGCGTGCCGCGAATGCCAGTTAGTAAATCCAGCGGCCATTCCAAAAGCGCCCTTGCGCCCCCTACCATTAATCGAGACCCCATTCGAAAGAATTGGGATAGATCTCGTCGGGCTATTAGATCGGTCAACACGAGGGTACCGCTTTATATTGGTTCTGATGGACTATGCAACGCGATACCCGGAAGCGGTGCCTCTTCGCAATATCTCAGCACGCAGTATTCCACGTCATCTCCCGGGTTGGAATCCCGAAAGAGATTCTGACTGACCAAGGCACCTCGTTTATGTCACGAACACTGAGCAAACTGTATGGGCTACTGGGTATTAAGCCGATCCGCACCAGCGTTTATCACCCACAGACGGACGGTTTAGTTGAACGGTTCAATCACACCCTCAAGAATATTATCAAAAAATTCGTAAGTGAGGACGCACGTAACTGGGATAAGTGGCTCGAACCCTTGTTATTTGCAGTGCGAGAGGTCCCCCAAGCCTCCACGGGGTTCTCCCCGTTTGAATTATTATATGGGCGTAAGCCGCGCGGCATCTTAGATGTACTGCGGGAAAATTGGGAGGAGGGACCTTCACAGAGCAAAAACGAAATTCAGTACGTTATGGACCTCCGCGCAAAACTCCACACGCTCACCCACCTAACTCAGGAGAATTTGCGGCAGGCCCAGGAACGGCAAGCCCGCCTGTACAACAAGGGCGCGCGCCTTAGAGAGTTCACTCCGGGAGATAAGGTACTCGTCCTGTTGCCCACGTCGAGCTCCAAATTAATCGCCAAGTGGCAAGGACCCTTTGAGGTCACACGGCGAGTCGGGGACGTCGACTATGAGGTTAGGTGAACGGACAGGGAGGGGGCACTACAGATCTACCACCTCAATCTGCTGAAACTCTGGAACGAGGAGGTCCCCGTGGCGTTGGTGTCGGTAGTTCCGGAGAAGGCGGAGCTGGGGCCGGAGGTTCAAAAAGGGACATTGGCATCACGTACCTCTCCGGTCCCCTGTGGAGACCACCTCTCCCCGACCCAACTCACGGAGGTCGCCCAGTTGCAGGCCGAGTTTTCAGATGTGTTCTCGCCCCTGCCCGGTCATACTAACCTCATAGAACACCACATAGAGACGCCCCCGGGGGTGGTCGTGCGTAGCCGCCCTTATAGACTACCCGAACACAAAAAAAAAAGGTGGTTCGGGAAGAACTTCAGGCCATGCTCGAAATGGGCATCGTTGAGGAGTCCCACAGTGACTGGAGCAGCCCGGTGGTCTTGGTTCCCAAGGCCGACGGCTCGGTCCGGTTCTGTGTGGACTATAGAAAAAAGTCAACGTGGTGTCTAAATTTGACGCGTACCCAATGCCTCGTATTGATGAGCTGCTCGATCGACTAGGCACGGCTCGCTTTTACTCGACACTGGATTTGACGAAGGGATATTGGCAGATCCCCTTGACTCCTTTATCCCGGGAGAAAACGGCCTTTTCCACACCGTTCGGCTTACACCAGTTCGTCACACTTCCATTTGGGCTGTTTGGGGCGCCCGCTACGTTTCAGCGGCTGATGGACCGGGTCCTCCGGCCCCATGCCACCTATGCGGCCGCTTACCTAGACGACATTATCATTTATAGTAATGACTGGCAGCGGCACCTGCAACACCTGAGGGCCGTCCTTAGGTCGCTGAGGTGGGCGGGACTCACTGCCAACCCAAAGAAGTGTGCGATTGGGCGGGTGGAAGTACGGTATCTGGGCTTCCACTTGGGCAATGGGCAAGTGCGTCCCCAAATTAATAAGACAGCAGCGATTGCGGCCTGCCCGAGGCCCAAGACCAAAAAGGGGGTGAGACAGTTCCTGGGGCTGGCTGGCTACTATCGTAGGTTTATACCTAATTATTCGGACGTCACCAGCCCACTGACTGACCTCACTAAAAAGGGGGCGCCAGATCCAGTCCAGTGGACGGAGCAGTGCCAGCAGGCTTTCTCTGAGGTAAAGGCTGCACTGTGTGGGGGGCCACTTTTACACTCCCCTGACTTCTCTCTCCCTTTTAGGTTACAGACGGATGCGTCGGACAGAGGGCTGGGGGCCGTTTTGTCCCAGCAGGTGGAGGGGGAGGATCGCCCAGTCCTATACATCAGCCGGAAGCTGTCAGTGCGTGAGGGGCGCTACAGCACGATCGAGAAGGAGTGCCTGGCAATCAAGTGGGCGGTCCTCGCCCTCCGTTACTACCTGTTGGGGTGCCCTTTCACCCTCTGTTCGGACCACGCGCCCCTCCAGTGGCTCCACCGCATGAAGGATGCCAACGCGCGGCTCACCCGTTATCTGGCACTCCAACCCTTCAACTTCAAGGTGGTCCACAGGCCGGGGGCGCAGATGATCATGGCGGACTTCCTCTCCCGTCAAGGGGGGGGGGGGGGGGGGAGTCGGCTGCAGGCCGGACGGGCGCCCGGCCTGAGTCGGGTGGTGGGGGTATGTGGCAGCGGGGGCGTGGTCAAGCACCGGTCTGTGACCGGAGGGCGGAGCCAGGGAAGGTGAGTGGCAGAATCGCTACACCTGACGGTAGTTAACCTGTGTTTTGTGTGTGTTTTCCCAGTAACCGCTCCCTATTTAAAGAGGCAGAGGGAGAGCAGAGGGAGCGCAACCCGGGACCGGATGCAGAGTGTGTTTGTGTGTGTTTATGGGCTTACGCCGCAGTTCAACTGACAAGTTGTGTAAATAAATAGCCTTCTCTGCCTCTAAACGTTGTCCTGCCGTCCTCTGTGCTCCACCCACACTTTATTAGCGCTACAATAGGTCTTAAGTTATTTTTTTTACATACACACACATACATATATGTGTTACATATATATGTGATACACACACACACACAAATATATATATATATATATATATATATATATATATATATATTTTTTTTTTTTTTAATATATATATTTTTTATATATATATATATATATATATATATTAATATATGTGTGTGTATCACATATATATATGTAACACATATGTATGTGTGTGTATGTAAAAAAATAACTTAAGACCTATTGTAGCGCTAATAAAGTGTGGGTGGAGCACAGAGGACGGCAGGACAACGTTTAGAGGCAGAGAATATATATATATATATATATATATATATATATATATATATATATATATATATAAATAAATTACAGTCTACCTGTAATGTGAATTTTTTTTCCGAGCCTCTCAATAAGGCAATACTTCTATACTTTTCAAGGTAGATAATGCAAATAGCCCTCTATATTTAATCTTTCATTTGTCTAATTTTTATTTCAGTTTTTATTTGTTATCTGTATGACATTTTCTTGCTACTGTAACACATGAATTTCCCCGATGTGGGATCAATAAAGTGAATCTAATCTAATTTCACAAAATATAGACCTGTCTCCTTGTTCCCACAATTCGCAAAAATACTGGAAAAACTCAACAACAGATTGGACACATTTTTAGAAAAACACAAAATTCTTGCACAGAATCAGTATGGGTTTAGGTCAAACAGATCAACATCACTGGCAATAATAGAGGCAATAGACGAAATCACAAATGCTGTAGATCGCAAGCAATATGCTATTGGAGTATTTATTGATTTAAAAAAAGCTTTTGACACAATCAACCATGAAATATTAATCAAGAAACTGGAAAGATATGGTATCAGGGGAATAGTCCTGGATTGGGTGAAAAGTTGTTGAAGTGGGAGACAGCAGTTTGTGAAATTGGGTGATTGTGGAGCAATTCCAGCATTATGGACGTGACACTTGAACTCAAAATGGCAACAAATGACCCAGTGCATGTTTTATTGTCTCCCAGTATTTAAACAGGTGTTGCATATTTTAAGGCTGTACCATACTGGAGAAGTGATAGAACAAGAACAATTCCCATAGTACATCTAGGGCATGCCAGAAAATGCCAATAAAAGATCCGTTATGGATGTGACAGAAAAAGTATCACTTTTCTTGGGTGACTGTACATTTTTATCAAACTCTGTGAAATTATAAATCTAATGTCGAAATGGAGAGATCCATTTGATAGAGGGGTCCAAGGTGAATATTAAAAAACCTTTGTTTAAAATATTTTGTATTTCATGCAGTTTCGGAAGGAAAAGTCGGCGTTATGGATGTGACGAAATTCTGTTATGGATGTGATGCGTCTGAAATAGACATGGCATATGTTTAGAAAATCAGCAATTTAACCATCATAACCCTTTGAAAAACTCTCTAAATATCAGCTAAAACTATCAAAGTTCTTAAATAATATTTAGGATGGCTATTGTTTTGCGGATTTTAGCATACATTTCTGTGGCTCGTGGCAATAATATAGAATTGTACATGATCAAAGTTGATTTTAGCTTGGGTTTTACATTATAAGAAAGACTGACAGTGACATATTAGGTTGGTTACAAATTAGTTCAACTTATTCACATCTGTAAAATACAGGCCTAGGTGATATCTCTGGGAGTGGTTTTGATGTATTACATGTTGTTTTATTTTTGCATGGTGAGGTTGACATTTACATGGAATTGCCCTGTTTTTCTTCATGTTTGGACATTGCTTGTGGGGTCTCCCAGGGGTCAGTGTTGGGCCCTAAGTTTTTCATTTTGTATATTAATGATAAAGTCTCTAAGGTATTGCATTTTGTGTTGTTTGCTGATAACACAAATATTTTCTATTCTGGGGATAACTTGCAAAAATTACAGAAGGACATCACTATAGAAATGAACAAACTAAAAAATGGTTCGACGGAAACGGGTTATCACTAAATCTGAGCAAGACAAAAATAATGTTATTTGTTAATTGTACACTGAATACACAGGTATGAATAAAAATAGATGGAGTTGAAATAGAAAGAGTTCACGAAATTAAATTTTGGGGGGTAACCATAGATGACAGAATCAATTGGAAATCACATATCAAACATGTACAAACTAAAGTCTCAAGAAGCATTGCAATAATAAACAAGGCAAAAAAGGTTTTGGATCAGAAATCACTCCACACTCTTTACTGTTCCCTCGCCTCACCATACTTTCAATACCGTGCTGAGGTTTGGGGTAACAACTACAAAACAATACTACGGCCACTAACCATCATTCAGAAAACAGCAATATGGATCATTCACAACGCTGGCTATCAGGAACACACAAACTCATTATTTCTACAGTCCAAATTACTAAAATTTACAGACATCGTGGCTTATCAAACAGCTCAAATAATGTTAGAAAGCTAAAAATAATCTATTACCAATAAATATCCAGAAATTATTCAGTATCCATGAGGGGAGTTATAATTTAAGGAGAAAAAATAACTTTAACTTTATTTTGTACAAACAGGAAAAGTTTTTGTATTTCAGTTAGTGGGGTGAGACTATGGAACAGGTTCACCGCGGAGTTGAAGCAGTGTCCAAACATGAAACAGTTTAAAATGAGGTTCAAAGACACTATTTTCAAGAGGTACAGGGATGAGGGAGGTGATGGGTAGCACTAAGCCCATGTTTACATTAGACCGTATCAGCGGATCATCAGATTAACGTTTTTAAAACGATTAGTGTGCACACAGCAACACCAATACACGATTTGCGTGCACACAGCAACACCAATACACGGATACGCTCGGCTCCGCAGGCATCCTGCGCTCCAAATCACTCCGCCCTGAACAGCGAGTGCCCTCTGGAGGGTGCGCACTCCGGCCCTGCGCAGCTCACAGAGTGCGCGAGTGAAGTGAACAAGCTGTGATTCGGGACTGAGCCGCTGTGCGTGTGATCCCAGCGCATATCACTTACCACTTGCAAGGGGAAAGATGGCAAGCCTAAAGACAATCATAACTACACAATGGGCAGTATTTGCATCAGTATTTGCAGTATTTTCATACTTTTATATTCTTTAATGAAAGGTGATACAAGGCGGAAGTCCGCACAGTTTTTCAGCAGTCGCGTCACATGACCAACGCCAGCGAATCAGGAAGGTGGATGTCACAGTGACATTGTCCAATGACGACGCCAGCTAGAGCTCAGCACAGCGTATCCGCGTATTCTCAATGTTTACACAGCACCGGAGCTGACACGATCTGGATTGAATATGTGGACGCTGGCGGATTCCCGTTTCCCAGGCTTCCAGGCGTTTTAATGTAAACGGACAGTGCATCCGCAAAGAAAACGAGACAGATACGGTCTAATGTAAACTTGGCCTAAGTGTTATGAGAACACTTTTCTGTTACTTTTCGTGTCTGTGTGTGTAGCCAGCCTAATATGATACACCGTCCAGCTGTTGATCTCTGCGTTGTGTCTTGGTTGTGTGTGAACAAAGAATGAGATGAAGACGACTGCTGCCTTGCCAACCGGGAGGGAATTTATTCTGTGTGAAACATATTAATATAAGTAGAGCAACTTCGCTCTGGTTTAACACGCACACCTCTCCTCAGCAGCGCCTTCAGCTGAGTGAGAGTGCATTGCAAATCACACATCAAAATACATCTCATTCTGGTCGTATAATTACAGTTACAATGGTCAACTTCACAGTTACATTTTCTACCCACCAGCGGCAATTTTAGCATTTTTATGAATTAATGAAATCTCAAAATGGACATGACCTCACAATAAATAGAAATATACATGTACAGCAAAAAAAAGACAAACAGGGAGCTCACATACCTGTGTGAAACATATTAATATAAGTACAGCAACTTCGCTCTGGTTTAACATGCACACCTTTAAAGGAGAAACAAAAAAAAAAGTAGCAGACACACGAAAAACCACCCGCGTGTTCTTGTAGCCCAGCTTACGTTAGCTTATGAGGCTAACAAACTGCCAAAGTGCTGTACTCAATGAAAAATAATACATTCATATAACAAGATAAACCCTAACACAAGAGACCAACATTAGCAACTTACACAAAGTAACATACAAGTCTCTGTCTAGCGTTTTACCGTGTTTCACACAACAACGACCGGAGTGACGACCAGGTCTTACCTCTCCTCAGCAGCGCCTTCAGCCGACTGAGGAGAGAGGCGCGAATAACAGTAACACAGCGCCACACAGTGTCAAAATAAAAGCTCCCTAAAAAGAACTTATTCAAAATTGAATATACAATGAAAATACAATAAAACAAAGGGATTTTGGTGAAATATAACTCTGAAATATACTCAGTATTAATTTATTTAATATGTATATGTGATAATTATATGTGATTAATGTATAATTAGTATTTACCCGCCATCATGTCATCACTCATATGGACCGCAATGGAAATAAGTTTTAAACTTTCTTGCGTTATCCATGTACAACTAGTGTATATTTTCCATATTGTATTTATTATATTATGTATATACATTGGTTTACTAAATAAACAAACAAAAACAAACAAACAAACTCTCACACGCTCACATGGGCTACATCCGCATGGGTTGTGCGTGCATACTGTATGGTATGTGAAGGTGTATGCTTATAATAGATATATTTTATATGGGTATATGTATGTATGTATGTATGTGTTTATGTATATGTATGTATGTATGGGTATGGATATATGTAAATTACATTTAGGTTTCTCAATACAAAGTCAGAAATACATTTTATTTATCTATAAGTATCAGGCATGAGCATCTAGACAGGTAGCAAGGAAGCTTGTTATTGTTATTCATTATTTAAGGCGAAGGGGTGGGAGTTTATAAGTTTTACTTCTTCTCACTCCTTTTCGAATATGTATTTCTATGTCTCTCATCTCATCTCATCTCATCTCATCTCATTATCTCTAGCCATTTATCCTGTTCTACAGGGTTGCAGGCAAGCTGGAGCCTATCCCAGCTGACTACGGGCGAAAGGCGGGGTACACCCTGGACAAGTCGCCAGGTCATCACAGTGGTGTAGTGGTTAGCACGGTCGCCTCACAGCAAGAAGGTTCTGGGTTTGAACCCAGTGGCCGGCGGGGGCCTTTCTGTGCGGAGTTTGCATGTTCTCCCCGTGTCTGCGTAGGTTTCCTCTGGGTGCTCCGGTTTCCCCCACAGTTCAAAGACATGCAGGTTAGGTTAATATGGGATGGCCTTGTGCTGAGGTGCCCTTGAGTGAGGCACCAAACTCCCAACTGCTCCCCAGGCGCTGTTAGCATGGCTGCCCACTGCTCTGGGTATGTGTGTGTGCTCATTGCTCACGTGTGTGCATGTGTGTTCACTGCTTCAGATGGGTTAAATGCAGGGAGGAAATTTCACAAGTGTGCGATGAATAAAGTTGTGCTTTCTTTCTTAGACACAGACAACCATTCACACTCACATTCACACCTACGCTCAATTTAGAGTCACCAGTTAACCTAACCTGCATGTCTTTGGACTGTGGGGGAAACCGGAGCACCCGGAGGAAACCCACGCGGACACGGGGAGAACATGCAAACTCCGCACAGAAAGGCCCTCGCCGGCCACGGGGCTCGAACCCGGACCTTCTTGCTGTGAGGCGACAGCGCTAACCACTACACCACTGTGCCGCCCTGTATTTCTCTGTATTATGTTTAAATGTTTTGTTTTATTTTTATTTTGGTTTTCATATTCGAAATAAACATATCAATCAAAAAGTACATTGCATTAGCCACGCCCAACAGGACGTGAGGTATTTTGTGCATTTGACACGTGTTACATTTTTGAATATTCCTCCAAGGTGGTTCATTGGATTCATGTCAAAGTTGGTTTACATGTGTAATCTTTAGTTTTGAAGTGCGACAAAACACAATACTTCTGTGTGTGTGTGTGTGTGTGTGTGTGTGTGTGTGAGCCATCCCTTTTTGGAAATGAAAACTTTCTCAAACTGCTGGAAATGTGGGAAAGGTTCTAACGCTTCACCAAAACTGATTTATCCTGGAAAGGAGGTGTAGGTGCATTTGGTAATTATTAAGTGATCAATCTCATTAAATCAGTCTCATTAAATCTGAAGGTTAATACTTAAATTGAATCAGTCTCATTTGAATCATACCATTGAATCAGTCTCATTCAGTGCGTTTACATGCACATAGAGAAAATTGAATTTCTGCCGTTGCTCGACTGAAATCGAAGTTCTAAATGGCATGGAAACACCTTAGCTCGGCTGAAATTGAACCGAACTTGATTTCTCGTAATCGAGCTACACAACCTAGATTATGCGATTTTTGCCGAGCTACTTAGTGCATGTAAACCCTATCGAGCTACGGAGTCGAGCTACTTACTTCAGCATTGCCCCTTCCGGAAGTGACGAGTGACGAGACCACAAGCAGGAAACACAACAGCCTCAGTCGGAAAAAAAACCCAGCCTCGGTCGGTATGACACTTCACCTTAGCTGCCACTTTATTAGGAACACTTCTGTTCATACATACTGTACAAACTACAAACACTCTTCTTGTAAACACGGAACTGATAACTTTGTTTATACTCTTGAATAGCTCTTCTTCATGACGACAACCGGAAGTGTACCAACATGATGGGGCGTGTAGCGCCACCTGTGGCTCGGGTGCACAATGTACCTCACACAATAGCTCGATTTCCTTGTGTGCATGTAGGATTGGATTTCTCTGGCACCCCTGCTGGGACCCTTAGCTCGATTACCGACAGCAACTCGATTTGGATGTGCATGTAAACGTACTGATTGAATCATTTAAAGTGAATCATTTAAAGTGAATCATACCATTAATTTTGGTGCTTAATAATAAATTACCAAACAGCCAAATTATGGTATATTCCAAATTATTATGATCACTTACTGTATTACATAACTTATATGCACCCTTTTTAGAATTCTTTGGAGATTGGGCAACGTCAGAAATATTAGAACACAAATAAATACACACAGTTTCAATAATAAATGAATTTATTATAACAAAGATAAAAATGGATAATAGCAGATGGAATCATTATATACAAATATGATGATATGGTCATATACTTGAGCGTGTGTGTGTGTGTTTGTGTGGGGGTGGGGGTGTGAGAACAAAAGATTAGCTTTGTGTGCTAATTAACATGTGTTTGTGTGTGTCAGGCCTGGTGAGGCCTAGCTTGGTTGCTAGCTAAGACAAAGGAATGTTATCTAAGTAAAACAAAGAATTAGCACGTGTTACTAATGTGTGCTTGTGTGTGTGGCCTGTGTGTGTGAAAGGCCCTATGGCCTGAGCAGAAGGCTAGCGTGGGATGCTAACTGAGGTGTGTTTGAGCACATGGTGAGGCCTAGATTAGCTTTGTGTTGCTAAGTGGACAAAGGAAAGCTAGCTAAGGTGTGTTTGTGTGTGGGGGGGAGGACCGCCACGTGTTAGAGACAAGAGATTAGCTCTGTGTAGCTAACTCCACGTGGTGGAGACCTTGTGATCCCTTGAGACAATACAATCAGCCCTGGAGGCTAATGGAACAAAAGAATTAGCCGTGTGTTTAGCTAAGGTGTTTGTGAGGCCTGGTGAGCTAGTGACCACGTGTTTGTGTGGGTCAGGCCTGGTGGGGCCTGGTGACCACATGTTTGTGTGTGCTTAGATTAACCTCGTGTGGCTAAGCTAAGACAAAGGAATGCTAGCTCATAACACTACTAAATCCACTGAAATCTTGGTGAGATCAAGATGTGTGATAAGGAAATTAAAGTGTTAGTGAGGAATAAAGAGAAGCATGCACAGCCAATCTATTAAAACAATTGAGAGATTAAAACAAAACAGAACAATCAATTCAATTCGACACGCTGCGTGTCTATAGTGTAACAAATAAACGTTCCTGAGTTTAAAATTCACACTATTTCAATAAAAGCTAATTCCTAAGACTAGGTTTTGCCCAAATGCCAAGTCTTACTCAGTATCTTGCCTCTAGCAAGATTATGAAGAGATGTTCCAAGACTTTTGGAGTTTTGCCGTTGTGGAGCACGTGAGGCGCTTCCGTGAGGCGCAGAGAACTTCTCGGTCCAACGCGTGGTCACTTGTGATGAAAAGAAAGTCTCTGATCAAACAATGTGCACAGCTTTTGAGTTAAAAAGGATCCAGTCGCTTCTTAACTTTAAAATAACTGCCTGGACTGCAGTAGTACGTACTTATAAGGAACAAATGAAAAACCGGTTGTAAACTCAAGCTGAGTTTAAAATCGCGCGATCTTAGAGTCTACTGTGGCCAAAGGTAAACAAAGAAAAGTGCGAAACTCTGATTCTTGCAAGAAAGAAAAGAAAAGATGTATTTTGGGGTTTGCTCGCAGAGTGAGCGATTCCTCCCTGTGTCCATGTTGAAATCACGGCACCAAAAGAGGAGGAGCTAGGAGTTTCTGAGTGGTTTATGCCTTCCTGGAGGATGTGACATAGATGATCCTGCCCCGGTGTGACGCAGGTCAACGCGGAAGTGGGCTGATGGGAAATGTAGTTTTTTAAAGGGACGGACTGAATGTACCTACAGAGGTTTGAGGTGAGACTCCTGTCATAAAGCCGTCCTGCTGAGGGAAGAACGTTAAATTCTGAAAAACAGAGAAGAGCATCAGTGTAAACAAACATCAGTGTAAAAACACAATAAAACTGAAAATATGCTGGTACATGATGAATATTATTCAGTATCATCCAATACAGTAAAGAGACAGTAAGTCAGTAACTCACTGTAGTGCCTCCAGTGTACTGTGTGGATCCTTCAGTAGATCAGAGAGCAGCTTCACTCCTGATTCTCCTGGATTATTCCCACTCAGATCCAGTACTCTCAGGTGTGATGAGGGATTTGACCTCAGAGCTGAAGCCAGAGCAGCACAACCTTCATCTGTAATCCTGCAGTTACACATCCTGCAAGAAAGAAAACCTTCTCACACTTAACACACTCAGTTTTAGCATCGAAAACATCATCTACACAAAATCTTTATCTCCAAAACATTTACTCTCCATTTCACACACACTACAATCAAAATCTATCAGATCACTACAATTAAAATGACCACAGATGAAAAGTGGATGTTATTGTGTTTATTAGAACTCTACTGTGTGTGTGTGTGTGTGTGTGTGTGTGTGTGTGTGTGTGTGTGTGTGTACCTCAGTATCTCCAGTGTACAGTGTGGATTCTCCAGTCCAGCAGAGAGCAGCTTCATTCCTGAATTCTGCAGGTTATTGACAGTCAGGTTCAGTTCTCTCAGTCTGGAGGAGTTTGAGCTGAGAACTGAGGACAGAACTCTACAGCTTTCCTCTGTCAGATTACACCAACACAGACTGGAAGAGAAATGATGAATATCAGGTGAAAATTCAAATTCAGTGTAAATTGCTTGAAACTGCTCTCACTGAATTCAGAATTGAATGCTAAACAACATACTTTTTTACAAAATTAAAATATGTTTATCTGTTCTTAAGATATTACAAATCAAAGATTGAAGAAATGCCTTAATTTTTATTAAACTGCCGTAATATTCTGTATGAGGATCACATGGTCCAAAATGGGCCTCATTATAACCAATGAGCTCAAATGTTTTTTTCTTCATAACTTTTCTATTTTTCAAGATGTTTACATGGAAATTGGCAGCACATAGATGGTTGTATACTGAATACAAAGTTTTAAAAATTAGTAAAAACAAATTGTGCAAATTAGTGTAAGGTTAAGAAGTTAAGTTAGATTTTTTTTTTTAGAAACCTTTATTCGTCACATGCACATTTCAAGCACAGTGAAATTCATCCTCTGCATTTAACCCATCTAAAGCAGTGAACACACACACACCCAGAGCAGTGGGCAGCCCAGAGCACCCGGGGAGCAGTCAGGGGTTCGGTACCTTGCTCAAGGGCACCTCAGCCCAAGGTCACCACACGTCAACCTAACTGCATGTCTTTGGATTGTGGGGGAAACCGGAGCACCTGGAGGAAACCCACGCAGACACAGGGAGAACATGCAAACTCCACACAGAAAGGCCCTTGCCGGCCACTGGGTTCGAACCCGGAACCTTCTTGCTGTGAGGCGACCATGCCAACCACTACACCACCGTGCCGCCATTAAGTTAATTAATATTTGACAGTTGTAAGGCTCAGAAGTTAATATAATTTATATTTGAGTTAATTTATTAAAAAGGCATTTACAATGTTATAATTTACATTAGTTAACTATTTACATATTTATGTTACATATTGCCCTGTGATGACCTGGCGACTTGTCCAGGGTGAACCCCGCCTTTCACCCGTAGTCAGCTGGGATAGGCTCCAGCTTGCCTGCGACCCTGTAGAACAGGATAAAGCGGCTACAGATAATAAGATGAGATGAGATGAAATGTTACATATTTATTATTTACATATTTACATGTTTAAATATTTACAACTGCATCTTTAAGTCAGTTAAGATAGTCTGTTGAATCTGCCTTTCTGATTCCCTCATGTTTACCTCAGGTTAAGTTCTAGCTTCTGATTGGTTAGTTCAGTCACGTGAGAAGTGCAGATAAGGAAGTAAAGTTGTTATGAAGTGTGGAACAAGTAAAGTGCTGCTTGAGAAAGTTATTTGTCTCCATCCTGCTGTTTTCTCTCCTAAAGAGTGATCCAACCACCACATATCAAGCCCTCACTTTACATTTGGTGGCAGCATGGTGTTATTTTGGTGGTTTTTGCTCATTTGGTGAGTTTTATTCCCCTAAATTGTGGATGTAGTCACTTTTGTGCCATCTGGATTTTTTTTCACACTCTTGGAGAGCAGCGGATTAACTGAAAACTAGTTTGGAGATACTAAGGACTTTTGCAGTATTTTTTTTCTACTTTCCATGCATTTTGTGATTTTTGAACTGGACATTTTGTCACCATGTCAGATAATGAAAGCGAAGCTGGGCTGCAGTCTTCTCCCTCTCAACGCCAACAGGATGCTACAAGGATAGGTGCTGCCTCCCTAGCCACACATTCTGTCTCCAGTTCCCTGAAAATTGATCTTCCACCTGCTCTTAAAGGAGATGGGACTGAATCTTTCACAAGTTGGTCTCGATGCTTTGAAGTGGCAGTGCAGGCTATGAGTTCAACTGATACAGATTTGTCTACAGTGATGGCCTCCATCCTCCCTACTCGCCTAGCAGATGCTGCGTTTCTGTATTGGGACAGCCTTCCTACTTCAACCCAGAGGGACTATGATTCAGTGAAAGAGAAGCTCAGAGATGTTTTTGGACCAAAGTACTCCCTACCATTCTTCCAGACTCATGTGAATGCTCGACCTCGTAAACCAGGATGTGTACAGTGCAGACATCACACGTCTTGCACTTGAAGCTTTTCCCAACTATGACTACAATGCACTAGAGGGTGAAAATTTTTGTTGCTTTGTTGCTGGCTTGGACCCGAACTTATAGTCAAAAATCCATGAGATGAGTGCTGAGGATCTTGAAGACGCCGTGCGTATCGCCAGCCGCTGTGAGAGAGCATGCGCAGCGCTCCAACTGACAACAGTAATGTCTCCACACACTCAACCTTCAGAACAGGTAGCTATGGTTCGTCCTAGACCTCCTGATGACAAGCTTCTACATGCAGTTGAGCAGCTGACTCTTACTGTCAACAGCTTAAAAAGTGAAGTGCAGCAGTTACGAGAGAAACACAGTTACCTGGCTCAGCATGTTGACTCCAGGCCTGACGGATTTTCCTCCAATGATGCTCGATAGTGCACGCAGTGTCTCTCCACAGCCCTACCATAACAGACACTGCAGAGACTATTACTCACCTGAGCAGTATTATGGTCATGATCCAGAGTCCCGCTATGAACGTCATCCTCCTTCCCCTGTTCATCAGAGAAACCGTGAGTGGCACAACAATGACAAACGTGACCTGACTACTCTCCATCACACCAATCCTATCAGTACTCCAAGTATGGTTGCCATGACGATGATGACACAAACAGATACAGACGCAGTCCTGGTCCTGCTCTACAGAGAAACAGAGATGGAAGTCCACACATTAGAGGCAGTGTTTGCTTCCAGTCTCCTGAAAGACATCCACACTCCAACCTACAGGGAAACTTCCATTAGCTGCTGTTGAGGGGCAAATATCAGCTACTGTCTCACAGCCCCAGAATGATTCCCCAGAGTTAATGCCTGACAATAATGACTCACAGCCCAATGACTCTGTTTCTTCTACCATCTTAGCTATTGTTGAAGGCATTGAAGTATGCACTTTAATTGACTCTGGTTCTTTTGTCTCCATTGTGAGCGAAGATTTTCGAAACTCTCACCCAGCATTAAAGAAATGTCCCATGACACCCTTCTCTCTGCCAGCTCGCTCAGTCAATGGACAGCACCTGGACATCTTAGGCAAGTTAACAATTGGGATCAGACTTGGAAAGCAGGTATGGCAACAGGACTTTGAAGTTCTCAGAGGTGCTTACCAGCCAGTTATTCTTGGTTTTGATTTTCTGTGGAAACACCATGCCCTCCTTGACATCAAAAACAAAGTACTGCAACTTTGGGACATGAAAATTCCTCTCCTGCCCAAAGGACATGAAGTAGCCGCTTGCTGTAATGTGTCTGTGCTAGCACCCACTAAGATTCCAGCTATGAGTGAAATCCTCATCACAGCCTGTTTGTCAGCAGCTACACCTGCTTCCCCCATGCCAACTGACTACTGTGGTGTTCTCATGCCCAACCCGTCCTGTGACATTATCGTGGCACACTCTTTCAGTGAGGTTCAAAATGGCACAACTGTTGTTCGAGTCTTAAATCCCTCCAGAGATGACATTGAGCTGCATTCTGGACAACACCTTCATGAGTTTCATTCTGCTTCATCTGTTGACATCATATCAGCTGAAGAGACATGTTGTGCAACCTCACCTGTACATGATGTAGCTCCACCTGTACAGATAAATGAAAGCAACCTGTCACCTTCCCAAGTTCAGTCTCTGAAATCACTGATTCAGAAATACTCAGCAGTATTCAGTAAACACTCAGAAGACAGAGGTCGCACAAGCATCATCAAGCATCGAATCCACACTGGTGATGCCACTCCAATTAAACGGAGAGCCTACAGAGTGACACCAGAACAGAGAGCTGAAATACAGACTCAAGTTGAAAAACTGTTAAAGGCAGATGTCATTGAAGAAAGCTACAGTCCCTTGGCTGCGGCAGTTGTTTTGGTGCGCAAGAAAAATGGCACATGGCATTTCTGTCTGGACTACAGAAAACTCAATGTGGTGATAAGCAAAGATTCCCACCCTCTTCCAAGAGTCGATGATGCACTGGATGCTTTGTCAGGCTCTGCTTGGTTCTCCACAATGGACCTGCAACATGGTTATTGGCAAGTTGAGCTGGATGAGAAAGATCGTGAAAAAACAGCATTCACAACAGGTAGTGGACTTTATCACTTTAAAGTTATGCCAATGGGTCTTACCAATGCTCCAGCCACATGCCAATGCTTGATGGAAATGGTACTTCATGGCCTCCCATGGAAAACCTGCCTAGTGTATTTGGATGATGTCCTCATCTACAGCCACTCATTCAGCGAACATCTCCAGCACCTGGAAGAAATCCTCTCCAGATTCCAGTCAAGTGGCCTGAAGCTGAATCCATCAAAATGCTGTTTTGCCAGAGATCAGGTACAGGTTTTGGGCCATGTTGTATCCAAAGACGGCATTCAGCCAGACCCATGAAATGTGAAAAGTGTTCAAGACTGGCCCATTCCACGGTCAGCTACAGAAGTAAGAGCATTTCTTGGACTTTGTTCTTATTAATGCAAGTTCATCAGAAACTTTGCACATCACAGTGTTCCCCTGCATGCACTCACAGAGGAGAATGTACCTTTCCAATGGACTGTTCAATGTCAGGATGCATTCACTTACCTGAAACATGCACTCACAAACCCTCCAGTGGTTGCATTCCCTGACTTTACTTTGCCATACTTCCTCTACACGGATGCTTCATGTTCTGCTATTGGAGCTGTGCCTGCTCAGAGACATCAGGAAAAAAGTGATTGCTTATGCTAGCCATGTTCTCACAAAAGCAGAAAGGAAATGGTCAACCTATGACAGAGAACTCTGGGCCATTGTCTGGGCCGTATGACATTTCCGCCCCTACCTCTACAAACAGCCCTTTGTTATTGTCACCAACCACAAACCTCTCTTGGATCTCAGAAAAATACCCAACGACAATGACAGAACTGGTCGTCGTGCTCGCTGGGCTCTTGAGCTTGATCCTTTTGAATGGACTGTAATTCACAAAGATGGCCACCGCCACCTCAATGCAAATGCAATGTCACGTCACCCTGCTAACATCAGACCAACAGAGCAGAGCACCTCCTCCCATGATCTGGCTAATCCACATTCTGATGAGAGACATTCTAGTCCAAGTCCTGTAAGTCTGTCTTGTCCTGTCAGTTCTGTACAGCACAGCCCCTGCAATACTGATCCAAAGCCAGTGTCCTGTAACCTGACTGGACCACAGCCTCCTCACAGGGTGTTACACAGTCTGTCTCCTCCACATTTATGCCTCAGTTCCCTGATGATGATGATGATGATGATGATGATGATGATGATTTCAAAAAGGAACAACAACAAGATGCCATACTGTCAGAGGTCAGTAGCTGGAAAGCTAAAGGTCAGAAGCCACCATATTGGTGCATGAAAAAACACACACCTGCTGAGAAAGCACTATGGCATGAGTATCACAGACTTACCTTTCATAATGGAGTACTCTGCCGTAAAGTTTTCAACCCATCCACAAAATCAGTGCTCCATCAAGTGATTGTTCCTCATGTGCTAAAAGACACTGTTCTGCAGGTGTTGCATGGAAATCCAGTAACTGGTCATCTATCTGCTGATAAAGTCCTGAAACATGCTCAGCAACTGTGTTACTGGCCCTTTATGTCATGTGATATCAAGATGTGTTGTAAGCAATGTACTCCATGTGATGCAAGACAAAGTCCCACACCTCATCAAAGAGCTCCAATGAAAGCAATTGATGCTACTGAGCCATTCCAAAAGGTTGCAGCTGACATACTTGAGCTCCCCATCACAAGTCGTGGAAACAGGTATGTGCTTGTTGTCCAAGATTATTTTTCCAAGTATGTCAACCTCTATGCCATTCCAGACCAGTGCTCCACAACAGTTGCAAAATGTCTGTTTGAAAACTTAATCTGTGAACATGGCATTCCAGAAATACTTCACACTGATCAAGGATGGCAGTTTGAGTCTGACCTGCTGAAACATCTGTGTGAGCTGTTGGGCATTTGGAAAACACGAACCAGCCCATATCATCCTCAGTGAGATGGCATGATTGAGAGATTCAACAGAATGCTTATTGATCAGTTTGCCAAGACACTTCTTCAACAGCCTGGTGAATGGGATGACTGCCTCAACCAGGTTGCTTTGGCTTACAATACCAGCCCTCACTCTATAACAGGTTTCACACCATTCTTCCTCACACATGGTCATGAAGCCAGGATGCCTGCCAACATGCTGTTACCTAACAACACACCATCTTCATCTATTCTGGGTTCTCCTGCTGACTATGTTGCACAGTTGACTCAGAAACTTCAGTCAGCCTTCAGTTCTGCTGCATGGAACAGAGATTATGCCCACAATCAGCAGAAACGGCAGTACGACAAATGTGTTAAGCACACACCCTATGTTCCTGGAGACCTTGTATGGTTAAATGACCCCACCACAGCAAGACAAAAACTTGCTCCTCACTGGAAAGGCCCCTTTGAAATATTAGAGTGCCTTGGATCTGATGCGGATTCTCCTGGAGTGACGTACAAAATTCACTACCTCCTGGATCAATCTGACAAGCCCCAAATTGTCCACTACAACCGTCTCAGACCCTACCATGCTCCTGTGCCAGATCGTGGACATAGGACACCTGTGTGTGACTCTTTGCAGCCTCAACTCCCTCGTCTGACTGGATTGTCAGGTGCTTTGCCCTTTAAACCTTCAAAGTCGACAGCTACAAAGACCTATGACTTATCTGGCCCCAGCAGTGCTCCCTCATTGGCACCTCCTACTGGCCATCCACAACCCCAAACCCAATCTCACACTCCCCTGACTGAGTCTTGGACTGCCCACCCCACTGGCCAAGTACATCAGTCTGACACTGCCCTCTCTTCCACTCCTCAAGATTCTGGTTCCTTGCTAAGCCCTGGAAGACGTCCAGTTAGACCTCCCAGATACCTTAGTGACTATGTTCTGAAGTGAAACTGTTGCTTTATTGTTATTGTTTACAGTTACTTGCTTATTTACTTGTTTACTTATTTGTTTTATGAGAAACGGGGACGTTTCTTTTGTGGGAGGGGAAGGAAATGTAAGGTTAAAAGTTAAGTTAATTCATATTTGACAGTTGTAAGGCTCAGAAGTTAATATAATTTATATTTGAGTTAATTTATTAAAAAGGCATTTACAATGTTATTTACATTAGTTAACTATTTACATACAGTATGTTACATATTTATTATATACATATTTACATGGGCGGCACGGTGGTGTAGTGGTTAGCGCTGTCGCCTCACAGCAAGAAGGTCCTGGGTTCGAGCCCCGGGGCTGGCGAGGGCCTTTCTGTGCGGAGTTTGCATGTTCTCCCCGTGTCCGCGTGGGTTTCCTCCGGGTGCTCCGGTTTCCCCCACAGTCCAAAGACATGCAGGTTAGGTTAACTGGTGACTCTAAATTGACCGTAGGTGTGAATGTGAGTGTGAATGGTTGTCTGTGTCTATGTGTCAGCCCTGTGATGACCTGGCGACTTGTCCAGGGTGTACCCCGCCTTTCGCCCGTAGTCAGCTGGGATAGGCTCCAGCTTGCCTGCGACCCTGTAGAAGGATAAAGCGGCTAGAGATAATGAGATGAGATGAGATGAGACATATTTACATGTTTAAATATTTACAACTGCATCTTTAAGTCAGTTAAGATAGTCTGTTGAATCTGCCTTTCTGATTCCCTCATGTTTACCTCAGGTTAAGTTCTAGCTTCCAAATGGTTAGTTCAGTCACGTGAGAAGTGCGAACAAGGAAGTAAAGTTGTTATGAAGTGTGGAACAAGTAAAGTGCTGCTTGAGAAAGTTATCCATCTCCATCCTGCTGTTTTCTCTCCTAAAGAGTGATCCAACCACCACATATCAAACCCTCAGATTACATTAGTATTTAATTAGCATCACTTATGCTAATTATGTAAAACATTAAATCGGTACAATCTTTTTCAAAGTTTCACCAAATGGCTTTATTTGTGAAATATAAAACTGATCTTAACTCTCATTTATACATCACAAAGAAGGAGAAATCAACGTTAATTACAAATACAGTTATAAAATCTGCATAAATAATCACTGAATGTTATTCACATCTACCATTCTCTATCAAAATAAAAAAGGAATAAAAGATTATTTCTAATCCCCTCTTTGTGCCCTGTAGGCCTTTGTATTTCTCAATAGCGCCTACTAGTGTTTATATGAAAGAATATAAATGATTATTTTGATTAATATTCACAGCTTTCAACGCGAACCTCGAAAAAACTGTCTGATCCACATCCAATAAACAATTCACATTAACTAAATTGAAATCGACACTCGCATTTCTGACTTCCTTTTTTTTTTTTAAATCTCATTACGACCACTAAGATCTAAATATTTTTCACCAAAACAATTCCAGTTATAGTTTAAAATTGTTATTTATTTACAGGAATCAGTTTGATTTGAAGAAATAAGTAGGTAAAGCTATGAAAACTCGCTTCAAAGTCTCCCAATGAATCAGAACATCAAAACTAGCAGAGGGAAAATTTTGCTGAATCCTTCATCAGAAACAGTGAGAGCGAGAGAACATCCCTATAAAAGTGATCTGATTGATATTCACGAGTAATCTAGTGGGAAACCGATCAGGAGAGAGAGAGGGAGAGAGACAGCCTGACCGCTGTCCCGTGACTCAAAAAGCACCGGCAGTTTCCCGACGTCCCGCGAGCAGAGTTTTTACTCTGTTGTACCAACTTCAATCTGCCGTTACTCCCAAAGTACTGAACAGATCTTAACCAGATACATTTCTTTGGAAAGCAGAGATTATAAACTTTTTAATGATGGTATTCACAATAGAAAATATTCAAGAGTTAAGCAATGACAGATTTGGAAACTTAAATGAGTGTCTACAGGTACAATAGACCCCAAGCATCACTACGTCATCACTGGTATAACGCAACGCATTATGATTAGATTAGATTAGATAGAACTTTATGGGAGATAGTCAGGGTCGGTAGCTGTGCAATATAGCGGATGTTAAATTAATTTTATGTGAGAGCGATGTGAGAGGAGTGATTTTGCCGCGCTCTGTCGTGGAGGACAATGAAATTGGTGATTTAAAGAGGTGGATAACATGTCAAGGGTTTACAGCAGGAAAATCTGAATCCAGATCAAGCTTGGTGAGAAGGTAAGACATAAGTGACAAGAATTCGTACAACCTAGAGATTGACCGAGTCAACCACACTGTACAACAATAACATCAAATCTCAAAATGTCTTATCAAAACATTTATAAATGAGTTAGTAGTTAAATAAAACTTGATATCAGGAAACATTACAAAAAAAAATCTTTGGAAAGCCGCTGATTTGCCATGTCATGTTAAGTATAAATTCATTTACTTCAATAAACACCACTAGTGAGATCCACTGAACATTATCCGTACCCGAAAGAGAACCCTTGGTGGTTTGGGAGTTTTATCGGTCCGAAGGCTTGCTCGGCTGCCGAGTGCTTCGGTACGTCAAGACGCAAAGTCCAAAGAACGCTTCTGTGTTTTACAGGCTTTGGAATATCGCTAGTTTCAGATGATGAACAGTGTTGATTGTTATAATCATCTATAACTGAAGCCCATTCTGCAGACCATGGAAATATTGCTGGGTCACAGTTTAAGTATGTCTTTTTCTCATGAGAGAAATGTAAGTTACAAACACTCGTCCATTTTGATTCAATTGGAAGGTTTTTGTTGCGGATTAAACTTATCCATTTCTTTCCTCTCTTCTCCTCAATTGGCAGCTGATAAAAGCTCAAATGAGGTGTTCTCTTTGTTGTGGAGACACAGTTAGGCACACAGCAGTTCACTTTAGGCAGCATGGTTAAAACCGCTTAGACACAACAATGCAGTGTTTAACAAAGGCGAAAGTAGCCCCAAACCCCTCCAAATCCCCCCCCACCTACCCTCCTCCATCTCACATGCACATTCATTACCCCAACCAACCCCACCCAGCCTCCCCTATACAGCAATATAGCTCGTTTATCTCTGTCGAATTTGTCTCCATGTGTCCTGTTACATCTCTCTGTCAACATATTAGTAGTACTGTCCAGCCTTTGAAACTGTTGTTAATGTTACGTCAGTGTTTCTGTTGTATGTCATGTGTATGTATTAATTTGTTTCATTCTGTCCTTGATACTTTGTATTTGTTTGTATTTGTTAGCAAATAAAAATAAAAAATAAAAAAACAAAGGCGAAAGTAAACAATATAGTGGAGCTGACCTTGGGTCTCATCAACAATGATGATGAGACAATCTACAGGAGTGAGGTGAGCCGCTTGACCATGTGGTGCAAGGACAACAATCTCCGTCTGAACGTGGAGAAGACGAAGGAGATTGTTGTGGACTTCAGGAGAGAGCACACCCAGCATGCTCCACTATCTATCGATGGTGCTGCAGTGGAGAGGGTGAGCAGCACCAAGTTTCTGGGTGTACAAATCTCTGAAGACCTGTCCTGGAGCAACAACACCGCATCACTGGCCAAAAAAGCCCAACAGCGTCTGTACTTCCTCCGCAAACTGAGGAGAGCAAGAGCCCCGGCCCCCATCATGCACACTTTCTACAGAGGCACCATCGAGAACATCCTGACCAGCTGCATCACCGTGTGGTACGGCGCCTGCACCGTGTCCTGCTGCAAGACTCTGCAGCGCATCGTGAGAGCAGCTGAGAGGATCATTGGTGTCTCTCCCCCTTCTCTAATGGATATTTATAACTCCCGCCTCACCCGCAAAGCCATCAGGATTGCAGGTGACCCCACCCACCCATCTCACAGCCTCTTCAGCCTGCTGCCGTCGGGGAGGAGACTGCGGAGTCTCCGGGCCAAAACCAGCAGGCTCAAGAACAGTTTCTTTCACCAGGCGGTCAGGAGGCTCAACTCCCTCCCTGTTCTGCCCCTCCTCCCCCCTCTGCCCCCTGCCACAGATTCTGCCCGCACACACCCCTGCCCCCCCCTCAGCATCTGACATGTCATCCTCACAGTTCCCCCCCCAACACACACACACTCACTCACTCTCTCACACACACACACACACACACACACACACACACACACACCTCATCGTTCATTAACACACTGAACTCAGGGACCGCACATCTCACTTTACCTCGCTCATTTGCACTATTCCGCACTACCTCACCTTAACAGCTGCTAGTTTGTTTATACTGCTTATTTCATGTTTACCTCCTGTACCTCAAGTGCCCTTGACTGTTTGTTTATTTGCACCAATTTACGTGTGTGTGTGTGTGTGTGTGTGTGTGTGTGTGTGTGTGTGTGTGTGTGTTTGTTTGTGTGTGTATATATGTCTGAGTGTTTAGTCTATGTCTAGTTCTTATCTAGTGTTTATACTGTTTATATTGTCTGTTTGAGTGTTTAGTTTACGTCTAGTTCTTATCGAGTGTTTACACTGTTTATATTGTTTGAGTGTTTAGTCTATGTCTAGTTCTTATCTAGAGTGTTTATACTGTTTATATTGTTTGTTTGTTTTTTCAATTATTCTATTTTTATTTATTGCATTGCCTGTTTACACCGTGGGTCAGAGAGGACTGGAATTTCATCTGTGCTGTATGTCGAGCATGTATAGCATACAGTGGTGCTTGAAAGTTTGTGAACCCTTTAGAATTTTCTGTATTTCTGCATAAATATGACCTAAAACATCATCAGATTTTCACACAAGTCCTAAAAGTAGATAAAGAGAACCCAGTTAAACAAATGAGACAAAAATATTATACTTGGTCATTTATTTATTGAGGAAAATGATCCAATATTACATATCTGTGAGTGGCAAAAGTATGTGAAGCTTTGCTTTCAGTATCTGGTGTGACCCCCTTGTGCAGCAATAACTGCAACTAAACATTTCTGGTAACTGTTGATCAGTCCTGCACACCGGCTTGGAGGAATTTTAGCCCGTTCCTCCATACAGAACAGCTTCAACTCTGGGATGTTGGTGGGTTTCCTCACATGAACTGCTCGCTTCAGGTCCTTCCACAACATTTTGATTGGATTAAGGTCAGGACTTTGACTTGGCCATTCCAAACATTAACTTTATTCTTCTTTAACCATTCCTTGGTAGAATGGCTTGTGTGCTTAGGGTCATTGTCTTGCTGCATGACCCACCTTCTCTTGAGATTCAGTCCATGGACAGATGTCCTGACATTTTCCTTTAGAATTCGCTGGTATAATTCAGAATTCATTGTTCCATCAATGATGGCAAGCTGTCCTGGCCCAGATGCAGCAAAACAGGCCCAAACCATGATACTACCACCACCATGTTTCACAGATGGGATAAGGTTCTTATGCTGGAATGCAGTGGTTTCCTTTCTCCAAACATAACGCTTCTCATTTAAACCAAAAATTTCTATTTTGGTCTCATCTGTCCACAAAACATTTTTCCAATAGCCTTCTGGCTTGTCCACGTGAGCTTTAGCAAACTGCAGATGAGCAGCAATGTTCTTTTTGGAGATCAGTGGCTTTCTCCTTGCAACCCTGCCATGCACACCATTGTTGTTCAGTGTTCTCCTGATGGTGGACTCATGAACATTAACATTAGCCAATGTGAGAGAGGCCTTCAGTTGCTTAGAAGTTACCCTGGGGCCTTTGTGACCTCGCCGACTATTACACGCCTTGCTCTTGGAGTGATCTTTGTTGGTTGACCACTCCTGGAGAGGGTAACAATGGTCTTGAATTTCCTCCATTTGTACACAATCTGTCTGTCTGTGGATTGGTGGAGTCCAAACTCTTTAGAGATGGTTTTGTAACCTTTTCCAGCCTGATGAGCATCAACAACGTTTTTTCTGAGGTCCTCAGAAATCTCCTTTGTTCATGCCATGATACACTTCCACAAAAGTGTGTTGTGAAGATCAGACTTTGATAGATCCCTGTTCTTTAAATAGAACAGGGTGGTCACTCACACCTGATTGTCATCCCATTGATTGAAAACACCTGACTCTAATTTCACCTTCAAACTAACTGCAAGTCCTAGAGGTTCACATACTTTTGCCACTCACAGATATGTAATATTGGATCATTTTCCTCAATAAATAAATGACCAAGTATAATATTTTTGTCTCATTTGTTTAACTGGGTTCTCTTTATCTACTTTTAGGACTTGTGTGAAAATCTGATGATGTTTTAGGTCAGATTTATGCAGAAATATAGAAAATTCTAAAGGGTTCACAAACTTTCAAGCACCACTGTATCTGACAATAAAGTTGACTTGACTTGAAAAAAAAAATAATAATGCATTGCGGTAAATAAGCGATGATGTAGTCAGGGGTTAGGGTTATTTTCACAGCACGGCCAGTGAGTGTCTGATATGCCTACTTTACTGTATGTGAAAACATTTACAGCGCGCTGTCTGGAGCATGTCTGAGAGTCTATCTGATGCACACGCCAAGGTGAACAGGTGTGACACTCTTGCACAAAATGCATACAAAAATTAATGTAGATATAAATATCTTATGCCAATTTATTATGGCATGATACAAAAAATAAAGAAAAAAAATCAGAGTCCTCGTCTCCAGTTTACGAATCTGAAAGCAGTTAATGTACGAGTCCGAGTCATCAGTGCTCAAGTCCAATTTGAGTCACGAGTCCTTAAAATTAGGGCACGAGTCAGACTCGAGTACTACAAGCCTGGGATCATCCAATACAGTAAAGAGACAGTAAGTCAGTAACTCACTGTAGTGTCTCCAGTGTACAGTGTGGATCCTTCAGTAGATCAGAGAGCAGATTCACTCCTGATTCTCCTGGATTATTCCCACTCAGATCCAGTTCTCTCAGGTGTAATGAGGGATTTGACCTCAGAGCTGAAGCCAGAGCAGCACAACCTTCATCTGTAATCCTGCAGTTACACATCCTGCAAGAAAGAAAACCTTCTCACACTTAACACACTCAGTTTTAGCATCAAAAACATCAGCTACACAAAATGTTTATCTCCAGAACATTTACTCTCCATCTCACACACACGACAATCAAAATAGGCATGGGGGTGATTATTATTATTATTATTATTATTATTATTATTATTATTATTATTATATTCATGATAGAAAATATTCAAGAGTTAAGCAATGGCAGATCTGGAAACTCAGATGAGCGTCTGCATGGACAATTTTCACACCGCAGCCAGCGAGCGTCTGATATGCCGAATGAAAATCTATCAGATCACTACAATTAAAATGACCACAGATGAAAAGTGGATGTGACTGTGTTTATTAGAACTCTACTCTGTGTGTGTGTGTGTGTGTGTGTGTGTGTGTGTGTGTGTACCTCAGTATCTCCAGTGTACAGTGTGGATTCTCCAGTCCAGCAGAAAGCAGCTTCACTCCTGAATCCTGCAGGTTATAATTGTAACTCAGGTCCAGTTCTCTCAGTCTGGAGGAGTTTGAGCTGAGAACTGAGGACAGAGCTCTACAGCTTTCCTCGGTCAGTTTACACCCACACAGACTGGAAGAGAAATGATGAAATATCAGAACACTGATCTCAAACACAGCCATAATCCAGCTAAACTTTAGCATGGAACAGAAATGTGAGTGAGTTTCTCTCACACACAGAAATCAGAGGACAGGACGCCACATCAGCACATTTACAGGAGCAGCGACGTCTTTCTGCACTCCACGATCTCTCAGCTACAATTTATTATCACACCATTAGCTCATGGACAGAACACACACGTGAGAGAGCGAGCAGCCGACAAACACTCCACTCTGACCTGTGTTCAAGTTTCTACAACCAACACTGCAGATATCATGCATTTTTTTACACAATATAAAGAACTCTATAACTGCACACTCCCAGTTAATAACATGCCAATCCCAGTTGCACTTTACAGCCAGTTATATGTGGAATTTCACAGAGACGGTAAAACAGTTGGTGTGTTTTGTTCTCTGTGCTCGTCCAGTTACAGATCTGTCACCTCGAGATGTTTGGTAGTTTGGTGTGGATCATCAGAGCTGTGTTTAAAGATGATTAGAGGAACTATTAACAAGCATTAATCCAAACAGTGCAGTTCAGCATGACAATAACAAACCATGCCGTAATACATTTATAAATAAAAATACTCACTCAGCTTTTCTGGAGACTTTGACCACTGGCAGCATCTTCAGAAGACATTCCTCTGATGGGTCATATTTACTCAAATTAAACTCATCCAGCTCCTGTTCTGAGGTCAGTAACACAAACACCAGAGCTGACCACTGAGCAGGAGAGAGTCTGGTTCCTCTGAGATGCCTGGAATCTCCACTATTCACATAATGTTGTACTTCCTGCATGAGAGAATGATCATTCAGTTCATTCAAACAGTGGAACAGATTGATGGATTTCTCTGGAGATGGATTCTTCCTGATCTTCTCCTTGATGAACTCAACTGTTTCCTGTTTGCTGCGAGAGTTACTTCCTGTCTGGGGGATTAAGCCTCGTAAGAGAGTCTGATTGGACTCCAGTGAGAGACCCAGAAGGAAGCGGAGGAACAGGTCCAGGTGTCCATTCTCGCTCTGTAAGGCCTTGTCCACTGCACTCCGGAGGAAATCAGACATGTTTGACTTTTTGAAAAGATCAGACAGATCAGTGGTTTGTTGTTCTGCTACATTTCTGCTGATGAAGCAGAAAAACGCATATAAAGCAGCCAGAAACTCCTGAACACTCAGATGTACAAAGCTGAAGACCTTCCCCAGGTGAAGCCCAAACTCCTCTCTGAAGATTTGGGTGCACACTCCTGAGTACACTGGCACTTCTCTCACATCAATGCCACACTCTATCAGGTCTTCCTCATAGAAGATCAGGTTTCCTTTCTCCAGCTGTTGGAAAGCCAGTTTTCCCAGTGCCAGGATACTCTCTCTGGTCTGCTGAGGATCAGGCTCACATTTCTGATGGTACTTTTGCTCCTTGTGTTTAATCTGAAAGATCAGGAAGTGTGTGAACATTTGAGTCAGAGTCTTGGGGATCTCTCCACTCTCTGCTTCACCCAACATTCTCTCGAAAACAGTGGCTGAGATCCAGCAGAAGACTGGGATGTGGCACATGATGTAGAGACTTCTTGAAAACTTCATGTGTGTGATGATTTTATTGGCCAGGCTCTGATCACTGATCCTCTTCCTGAAGTACTCCTCTTTCTGAGGATCACTGAACCCTCGTACCTCTGTTACCTGGCCTACACACTCAGGAGGGATCTGATCGGCTGCTCCTGGTCGAGTGGTTATCCAGAGGAGAGCAGAGGGAAGCAGATTCCCCTTGATGAGGTTTGTCAGCAGCACATCCACTGAGGCCGACTCCATCACATCACACAATCTCTCATTGTTCTGGAAATTTAGAGGAAGTCGACACTCATCCAGACCATCAAAGACCAACAGCACTTTGTTAATATCACAGTCTATTAATCGTAATTCTTTCATTTCTGGGAAAAAGTGATGAAGAAGCTTCATCAGACTGAGCTTTCTCTCCTTCATCAGATTCAGCTCTCTAAAGGGAAGTGGGAACATGAAGGTGAAATCCTGATTTGCTTCTCCTTCAGTCCAGTCCAGAATGAACTTCTGCACAGAGATTGTTTTTCCAATTCCAGCAACTCCTTTAGTCAGCACACTTCTGATGGACGTGTCTTTAAAGAGATCCTTACATTTGATGGGTGTCTCCTGTGTTGCTGGTCTCCTGGACACCATCTCAATCTGTCTCACCTCATGTTCTTTATTGACGTCTCCACTCCAACCCTCTGTGATGTAGAGCTCTGTGTAGATCTCATTCAGAAGAGCTGAGCTTCCATGCTGTGAGATTCCTTCATTAATTCTTTTAAACTTCTCTCTCAGGTTGGATTTCAGTTTTTTCTGACACACAGGGGCCACAGACTCTAAGAAACAAAGAAAGAACATGTTTTAATGCAAAATCACTGAGAACAATATAAAATGTAAAACTCTTTCAAATGCTGCTGTTCATCCCTGATTCATAAAATAAAGTCATGACTCAGAGCTCTTACTGTTGCGCAGTGTGTGAGCGAGATCTGTGTGGTTCATGTTCTTCAGGAAGTGCAGTGTGAGCTTCAGCACTCCCTCTCTGACGCTGCTCTGACCCTCCTCATCCTTCACCTCCCTCTCAGAGCATGCTGGGGAATCTGGACTCAGGAGCTCCTTAAACCTCTTCAGCTCCGTCATTATCACACTGATGACTTTGTGTTCCAGCTCCTGGTTAGAAACACACAGGAACAGATCTGTATATTATAATGTTACACAGCGAGAGAGGATTTTATTTCAGGAAAAGAAGAAAAGTCTCTTTCTATTCCCACAGTTACAACTGAAACTCTGTCTGATTACCCATAATGCTGCTGCACATCACTAAATCTGTCAATTATCATGATCTAAAATAAAAAACCTGCAACCTCCTCACACACACGTTACACAGATTAAAGAGACACACACCTTGAATATGGACTCCAGCTGATTGCTGCTGAGGTTTGATTTCTTCTTTTGTGGTCTGTGAACAAACAAAACCCATCCTGTAATATGGACTATATGTACCACAGCTGTCCAACACACACTAATAAATACAGAGACAGATATTTAACACTGTCCTCTGAACACAATACACTGAGTTCAAGATTTCCTCACTGATACTATCATACTGAGAAACACGTGTTTGAGTGAATGAATGAATAAAATAGTGATGATGTCATTCATGTCCCAGGTGTAAATGTTCTCGTGTCGCACCACAGACCCTCCAGCTCAGGGACTGCAGGCTGAACTGAACTCTTACAGCAGTTTTCCTCACTGCCAGTCCGAGAGCTGCAGCACTGCACAGTTTAGTGTTTTACTGCTTCAACACCTGATAAAGCTCATGAAGGGCTTCACAATGAGACGAGTGAGTTTGATCAGGTGGAACAGTGCCGTAAAACACCTCACTGTACTGACCTCACATCAGCACTGCTGTCTCTGTTTCTGAAGTTCATTGGCTCTGCCATTGACCGGTCACTCTTCATGGACACACAGCTGGGTCGTGGTGAGTCTGATCTCTTTCCCTCCATCATTCTAGAATTACAACAGAAATATCAGCAATAATTAATACTCTGCTCTCTCAGCTCTGTTAAACAACGTGTTCATCATTAAACACCAACAATTCCATCTTTTTCACTCAGCTCCAGTCTGCACATGTATTCAAACAGGAGACTTTTTTTAAACAACTTTATTTCAAATAATTAATAAATATTAACAAAAACAGATATGAAATCTCTTACTTTCAAAGGCAAAAGTTAAAAATCATGCACAAAAAAGACAAAAGGGACAAATTAAATGAAATAAAATATAAAATAAATACAATAATAATAATAAAAATAAATACATAAACACATATGCCCCTTGTAAAGCATCATTGAGCATTAAAAGTGCTCTTTAATAAAATGTTTAATTTTAATAATAATAATAATATTATTATTATTATTATTATTATTATTATTATTAATAATAATAATAATTTTAAATACAAAAAATAAAACAGCAAATGCAAGGTTACTGAATAAAGAAAAATCAAATAAAGAGATTAAGCATAGTGCATATTTTAATTGTTTTAGCTGCGTTTTTGTTTTGTACATGGGAAATTGTTGCAATGTCCTGATCCATTTCTGTCCCGAGCACCAACAATTGATGCTTCTTGCTTGAGAATTTGCATTTATGAATGTGAAGTTTGACAAGAAGTAAGATCAGACTGATGATGAAAAATGCATTATTGTCCTTATTACTGTGATCATAACAACCAAATAGAACATTTCTTTCATAAAGAATGCTTAAAATATAAAGGGAATGAGTCATCTTTAACTTTATGCCTTCTGGAGATCATTTCATCTTCAACTTGCTTAACTGTTCACAGTAACCGTAATTTTGACCGGGGTGTGCAAACTTTTGCATACCACTGTAATAACTGAGCAGCACAGATTAGACGAGAGATACCTTCCACCTTAGTGAGCAGAACTCTGTCTTTCAGAGACAAGTCTCTTTGGAACCACAGGTTAAGAGCCTTCTGTGTCTTTATTTATTTATTTATTTATTTATTTTATTAAAGGATCCCCATTAGCTTGTGCCATAGCAGTTCGCTAGTCTTCCTGGGGTCCCCAATTCAAAACATATCATTTCAACGGTTAAAAAACATACAAATATACATGCATTACAAAATGCTAAGTGCAAGTTAAAAATTCAAAAGTTCTAATATAGCAAAATGCATGACTAAAATACTTGTACTAAAAAGTTCAGGAACAGTTGTAGCAAACAGTTATAAAATGCAGTGCTGCCACCTCAATTTTTCAAAAAGTAAAATGCAGTGCTGCCACCTATACATTGCTAAAGTACTCCTTTGAACACCTAATAAAACAATATAAAAATACAAACTATACAGCTTAAGCCGACACCTATATTAACCATTCAAAACATACACTTTTAGGCTATGTTTACATTACGTTGAATCAGCGGATCATCAGATTAATGTTCTTAAAACGATTCGCGTTTACACTAAAACCGTTAACCGTGCACACAGCAACACCAATACGCGGATACGCTCGGCTCCGCAGGCATCCTGCACTCCAAATCACTCCGCCCTGAACAGTGAGTGCCCTCTGGAGGGTGCGCACTCCGGCCTTGTGCAGCTCACAGAGCATGCGAGTGAAGTGAACAAGCTGTGATTCGGGACTGAGCCGCTGTGTGTGTGATCCCAGCGCATATCACTTACCACTTGCAAGTGGAAGGATGGCAAGCCTAAAGACAATCATAACTACACAATGGGCAGTATTTGCATCAGTATTTGCAGTATTTTCATACTTTTATACTCTTTAATGAAAGGTGATACAAGGCGGAAGTCCGCGCCGTTTTTCAGCAGTCGCGTCACATGACCAACGCCAGCGAATCAGGAAGGTGGATGTCACAGTGACGTTGTCCAATGAGACGCCAGCTAGAGCTCAGCACAGCGTATTCGCGTATTCTGAATGTTTACACAGCACCGGAGCTGACACGATCTGGATTGAATACGTGGACGCTGGCGGATTCCCGTTTCCTGGCTTTTCCAGGGGGTTTAATGTAAACGGACAGTGCGTCCGCGAAGAAAACGAGACAGATACAGTCTAATGTAAACGTAGCCTTAGTCTCTTTTTAAAGGATCTTTTGAATTTGTCTTGATGAATATCAAGTGGCAATTCATTCCATATCTTAATTGCTCTATAAAGCACAGTTCTTTTCAGTGAATTATGGCCCTTTTCCACTACCCTTTTTCAGCTCACTTCAGCTCGCTTCAGCTCACTTCAGCCCGACACGGCTCGCGTTTCGACTACCAAAAACCAGCACGACTCAGCTCGTTTCAGCCCTGCTTAGCCCCTAAAACTCGCACCGTTTTGGAGTAGGGCTGAAGCGAGCCAAACCGTGCCGACTGAGGTTGGGGGCGTGAGCAGACACTCCCCTGTGCACTGATTGGTGAGGAGGAGTGTCCTCACATGCCCACACACGCCCCGCGAGCGCGCTGGGATCTGTAAACACCGCAAACCCGGAAGAATAATAATTATGAATTACGAGAATTTCTGAAGCCTTATGCGCCTCGCCTCATCTATACGCTCTTGCCAGGTGACAACAAGCCACAGCACCCAGACCAGCAACACTAACGACTCCATGTCCTCCATGTTTATTGTTTACTATTCGGGTCGTGAGACTACCGCTTAAAAGCTCACTGAATCAGTGACATACAGAGCATCGTGGACGAGTTCGCGGAGCGCAAGGCTCGTCGTATGCCCTTCAAATAATGCGCGCAGTAGGCTATTGATGTTTTATTATGAGCCATGTACAGTATGTCGCCGAATGTTTTTTTTGTTTCTGAGTTACATGTTCGTTTGAAGGACTTAATGTACAAAATAACATAGTTGCACCCCGTAGTGTTGAAATTGGTAAACACAGTGCATTCAGTGAGGTTTGCACCGCCCTCCTTTTATTTCTGACTCTTCCTGTCAGCGTTGCAACCTCTGAGCGCTCATTCGTATGCCCTTCAAATAATGTGCGCAGTATAGGCTATTGATGTTTTATTATGAGCCATGTACAGGATCCTAATGTTTTTTGTTTCTGAGTTACATGTTCGTTTGAACGACTTGATGTACTAAATAACATAGTTGCACCCGGTAGTGTTGAAATTGGTAAACACCGCAGTTGCGGACATTTTGTAGCCTAAAATGATGTTATGATAAGCTTTAATAAAGGGCCCGGTCATTTGCCCCGCCCCCGGCCCGGCTCTGACTTGTTCCGCCACTGTCACTGATGTCACTGTTTGTGCTGCTTAACGGCATCACATGACGTCCACCCACTTTCGCTAACTCCACCCAATGTGTCCACCCACTTCCAGCCAGCACGGTTCAGCGCGGTTGTAGTCGAAATGCAACTCCAACAGCCCCGCTCAGCTCGACTCAGCTCGACTCGGCACGGCACGGCTCAGCCGCGTTTGTAGTGGAAAAGCGGCATTAGTTATTGGATTTGGTTGTACAATGTCACCCTTACCCGCTTTCCTGGTGTCATGTTTGTGAACTGTATTACAAAACACTACTTGATGTATCATAATCTCAGGTCTATGCGTTTTCATTGTTTCACTAAGAAATGTCACTGTGCTTAGGGCCAGCCTCTTCTCAACGCTGAGCCATGACAACGTAGTCTGCATCTTATGGATGCTAGTTCTAGATGAACATCCTAGGACAAGCCTAGCAGCTCTGTTCTGAACAACTTGTAGTTTTGCCAGATCCTTTTTTGAGGCCGAGGCCCAGACCACTGAGCAGTAATCCAGATGAGATCAAATTAAAGATTTGCAGACTTGCTCCAGGATTTTAAATGGCACATATGGTGCACATTGTCTTATAAAATGAATACCACTGCCCATTTTTTGAATTATTCTATCTATATGTTCTGACCATAACAGATGGTTGTCAATGACCATGCCCAGCAATTTCACCTTTCCCACTTGTTCTATGGGGTCTTTGGCCACACATAGCTCCAACTTTGGCTTAGTAGCCAGTTTGTGTCTAGACCCAAATAAAATACTCTTAGTTTTGGATATATTCAAGACAAGCTTGTTCAATGTAATCCATCCATACACAGTTTCCAGTTCTTGTGATATCACTTCAATAAGTTCATTATAATTATTAGCTGCACAATACATTGTAGAATCATCAGCATACATTACCATAGTAGCATTTTTTACTGCAAAGGGCAAATCATTAGTAAATATAGAGAAGAGTAACGGTCCAAGACAACTTCCTTGAGGCACACCACAAGTTATGTTATTGATATTAGATAAGCTGCCATTGTAGCAAACTCTCTGTGTTCTAGCACAGAGATAGCTCCTAATCAAGGAATTGGCATTTTATGTGAAGCCATAGGATATAAGCTTTCCAATCAACAACTCATGATCAATTACATCAAAAGCAGCACTGAAGTCTAACATAACAGCAGCCACTACCTTAGAGTTATCGATCTCCCTTAACCAATCATCTGTCATCTGAGTCAGAGCAGTACAAGTTGAGTATCCTTTCCTATATGCATGCTGGTATTTGGTGGTTAATCTATTGGAAGTAAAGTAATCCTGTATCTGAACATAAATGATCCTTTCCATAATTTTACTCAGCACAGGAAGTATACTTATAGGGCGACTGTTGGGTCCACTGAACGTTGATCTGCTGTCCTTAGGCAGTGGAATAATCTTACCCTCCTTCCACTGCCCAGGACACTTTCCAGTTAAAAAACATCTATTTAATATATGACATATAGGCCCTGAAATGTGATTAGCAGCCAGCTTCAGTAACTTGCTATCAAGGTTGTCAGTGCCTGCTGAACCATAGGCAGGGAGGGACTCTAACAGCCTCTTGACCTCCTCTACATTAACACATTGGAATTTAAAACTACATTTCTTATCCTTCATAATTTCACTAGTAATTAAGTGTTGGAATTAGTGCAGTACATACTCTGCCTTAATTTGTGAACTTTACTTGTAAAAAAAAGTTATTAAAATAATTAGCAATATCTACAGGCTTTGTTATAAACTCACCATTGGCCTCTACAAAAGGGGCACACCCATTTTTGTTTCTTCCCATAATTTCATTTAAAGTATTCCAAAGCTGTTTACCATCATGTTTTACATTACTTATTCACTGTTTGTAATGTTCCTTCTTCTTAGCTTTGTTCAACTTAGTCACTCTGTTTCTCAGCGTGCAGTATGTTAGTCTGTCCTCAGCAGAGCGAGATGTAACCCACACTCTTTTAGCTTCATCCCTTTCTTTCATTAACCGTTTCATCCCCTCATCGATCCAAGGGGCGGCTCTACACTTCACTGTAAATTTCTTCATGGGAGTATTTAAGTTCACAATTTTCATAAAAATGTTCATAAATTCATTTAAAGAGATGTCTGGATCATCAGCTGAGTACACACCTTTCCAATCAATTCTTCCAACATCAACTAAGAAATTATTTTCAGTGAACCCCTTATATGACCTTTTGTATATGACCTTAGGGCCTGTTTTTGGTACCTTTAATTTTCTTACTGTAACTATAATATTATGATCACTGAAGCCAACAGGTAGAGAAATCGGCTTTGAGCACAACTCCGGGGAATTGGTGTAGATATGATCTATGCAAGTAAACGAAGTATGTCCCACAAAATTAGTAACTACTCTGGTTGGCATAGTAACAATTTGTGACAAATTACATGCATTAGCCAGCGATGATAACCTTTTCTTCAAAGAACAATTACTATCTAGCCAGTCAATATTCATGTCCCCAAGCAGATAGATTTCAGTCTTTGGGTCAGCAACCCTGTCAATCATATCACACACATCATTAAAATACTGAGATTTGCGCTAGGAGGCCTGTAGCAGCAACCAACCAAAACTGGTTTCAAGTGAGGTAGATGTATTTGTACCCACAGTGCTTCTACATTACTACACATAAATTCCTGACACACTTTTGAAGGAAGATGATTTTGTATGTAAATAGCCACTCCCCCTCCATACCTGTCTCTATCCTTTCTAAATAAAAAGTATCCATCTAATGCAACCATTGAATCAAGAATAAAAGAGTCCAGATGAGTCTCAGTTACTGCAAGTATATGAATGTTGTTTGCCTGTATTAGGCTGTACAATTCCTGAATTTTGGTCCTGATACTACATACATTTATGTGAGCAAATACCAAGCCTTTGTTAGGAAGTTTTAAAAGGTTTGTGTCCATGTTCCTTACTCAGATGCAAATGTCCAACCATATTTAATTTGTTCTACAACCCTCAGACCCTTCGGACTTCTCTTCATTACCCCCAGGCGAACCACCAGACTTTACTGCATTTCCAGCTCCTTTTTTTGAAGGTTTAGCTGCAGAATGGATGATGAGTTTATCATAGTAAAGTAAAAAGCAATTTCCCCCCGCTCACGCGCTGCCTTCATAGCTGGTATGAGTTCTTTGCGTTTTTGACGAACCTCTTCTGGATAGTCTTCATTGATGTAGACATTGATCCCTTTTAGATTTTTCGCTCTCTCCATGACTCTGACTTTGTCCTTATAACTCACAAATCTTGCAACAATTGGCTTGGCTCTATCTCCATTTGAGGTCCCAGTCCTATGTATACGTTCAAACTCCATGCCTGAGAGTTTCAGCTTCTCAGCAAAGATCTGCCTCATCTTCTTTTCTGATTCAGCCCAGTTCTCGTTCTCAGACTCAGGGATCCCATCAATCATGATATTGTTTTTCCTGACTTGACTATCCAAGTAGTCCATCTTTGACAAAAATGAACTGATGTTCTTGGCAACAACAGAGAGATCTGAGTCTACTTCAGAAAGTCTAGTGGTTGTTCTCTTCTCCTTAGCAAGGAGCTCGTCAACATCTTTTTGTGTGTAGTGGAGGCTCTCTCACAATTCACTTATTTCCCTCCCCATTGCATCTAATCTCTTGTTATTTGTCTCCATCACAATTGTTAAAAAGCTCTTAAAGTTTTGCTCCTGCTGTACCAACATCTCTTTATAAAACAGTTTTTGTTGTTCCAACATTTCATGCACCTGGGATAAAGTCACAAAATCCTCATCCTTTCCTTCCTTTCCCCTTTTTGGTGACAAGGTGTTAGCTGCCAACTGCAAATCCTCTTCTTTTGCTTTTTTCCCCTTTTTTTGGTGACATGTTGTTTTCTTCCAGTATCAGGTTGGAAACGTGTATGCTGTTGTTTATATCCTGGTTGCTGCTAGCTGGTAACCCAGAGCTAGTCTGGTGGTAACAAAAAGCTGGGGGCCTGGGTCAGTCCTGGTGTTAGCAGCCAGCCAGCCAAAAAGCCAGTTATTAGTTGGTGGTCACTGCTAGCTAGATGCCTGGAACCAGCCTGGACGAAACTTCTTTGAGCCTGGGTCCGGCCTGATGGTAGCTGCTAGCAGGAAGTCTGGATCCAGCCTGAAAATGGCTACTAGCTAGCAGAATAGCTAGCTATTGTAGCCACTAGCTAGGAGCATGGATCTAGCCTGGTGGCAGCTTCTAGCTGCTAGCTGAGTGTTATTTCTTCCAAAATGCTTACTGAGAGTAATTCCTCTTAATCAAGCTCACCAAAGTAAAAACTGGAGAACTTGTGAAGTAGAAAAATTCACATATATTTGCAGAGATTACTTTGTTGTACTTGCACTACTGCTGCTCTCACTGCTTTTCAATGATTGGAGAGAAGTTTAGCTTGACTCTGGATTTTCCATCTTTAGTAATATGGAATCCCCCCCCGGAATATTACAGATTGAAGTTACAGAACAATTATTCACCGGCAACAATTCACACTGATTAAGACTGAGTGAGAGCCCAGATGCCTTGGAGAAGGACTGGATAGTGCTGCATGCTACTAATATCTGGGAAGCTTCTTTGAGAAACAGGGCCGTATCATCCACCAGCTGACTGATTATTATTTCCTTGTTTGCAATACTAATGCGTTTAATAAGACTGTTTTTAATGTGTACATTGAGAAGTTGGGCAGCCAGAAGAAAGAGGTATACAGATAGAGGACTCCCTTACCGGACTCCACGATTTAACGGAAATCTCGGGGAGGTGCCGCTGCTTAGTTTAATACAGCTGTTCTCATTAGTATATAAGGTTTGGACTGATTTGCAAAAGATAGATTAGATTAGATTAGATTAGATTAGATTAGATTAGATTAGATTAGATTAGATTAGATTAGATTAGATTAGATTAGATAGAACTTTATTGATCCCTTTGGGCGGGTTCCCTCAGGGAAATTAAAAATGACCAAAACCAAATTTGTTTAGAGCTGACATCATAAAATCATGTTCCAAAAAATCAAAGGCTTTATAGAAGTCCAAAAAAAAAAAACCCAAAAAACCCTGTCATCATGAACCATCTCTGAATAAAGAAATACATCTAAAAATAATCTCACAATGTTAGAGATATGCCTATTTCGCATAAAGCCAGATCAACTCACTGACTCACTGATACTATCATACTGAGAAACACGTGTTAGAGTGAATGAATGAATAAAATAGTGATGATGTCATTAATGTCCCAGGTGTAAATGTTCTCGTGTCGCACCACAGACCCTCCAGCTCAGGGACTGCAGGCTGAACTGAACTCTTACAGCAGTTTTCCTCACTGCCAGTCCGAGAGCTGCAGCACTGCACAGTTTAGTGTTTTACTGCTTCAACACCTGATAAAGCTCATGAAGGGCTTCACAGTGAGACGAGTGAGTTTGATCAGGTGGAACAGTGCCGTAAAGCACCTCACTGTACTGACCTCACATCACCACACCCGTCTCTGTTTCTGAAGTTCATTGGCTCTGCCATTGACCGGTCACTCTTCATGGACACACAGCTGGGTCGTGGTGAGTCTGATCTCTTTCCCTCCATCATTCTAGAATTACAACAGAAACATCAGCAATAATTAATACTCTGCTCTCTCAGCTCTGTTAAACAACGTGTTCATCATTAAACACCAACAATTCCATCTTTTTCACTCAGCTCCAGTCTGCACATGTATTCAAACAGGAGACTTTTTTTAAACAACTTTATTTCAAATAATTAATAAATATTAACAAAAACAGACATGAAATCTCTTACTTTCAAAGGCAAAAGTTAAAAATCATTCACAAAAAAAGACAAAAGGGACAAATTAAATGAAATAAAAGATAAAATAAACACAATAATAATACAAAAATAAATACATAAACACGGCACTTGTAAAGCATCATTGAGCATTAAAAGCGCTCTATAAATAAAATGTATAATAATAATAATAATTATTATTATTATTATTATTATTATTATTATTATTATTATTATTAATTTTAAAAACAAAAAATAAAACAGTAAATGCAAGGTTACTGAATAAAGAAAAATCAAATAAAGAGATTAAGCACAGTGCATATTTTAATTGTTTTAGCTGCGTTTTTGTTTTGTACATGGGAAATTGTTGCAATGTCCTGATCCATTTCTGTCCCGAGCACCAACAATTGATGCTTCTTGCTTGAGAATTTGCATTTATGAATGTGAAGTTTGACAAGAAGTAAGATCAGATTGATGATGAAAAATGCATTATTGTCCTTATTACTGTGATCATAACAACCAAATAGAACATTTCTTTCGTAAAAAATGCTTAAAATATAAAGGGAATGAGTCGTCTTTAACTTTATGCCTTCTGGAGATCATTTCATCTTCAACTTGCTTAACTGTTCACAGTAACAGTAATTTTGACCGGGGTGCGCAAACTTTTGCATACCACTGTAATAACTGAGCAGCACAGGTTAGACGAGAGATACCTTCCACCTTAGTGAGCAGAACTCTGTCTTTCACAGACAAGTCTCTTTGGAACCACAGGTTAAGAGCCTTCTGTGTCTTTTCAATGATTGGAGAGAAGTTTAGATTGACTCTGGATTTTCTATCTTTAGTAATATGGAATTTCTCACCAGAATATTACAGATTGAAGTTACAGAACAATTATTCACCGGCAACAATTCACATTGATTAAGACTGAGTGAGAGCCCAGATGCCATGGAGAAGGACTGGATAGTGCTGTATGCTACTAATATCTGGGAAGCATCTTTGAGAAACAGGGCCGTATCATCCACCAGCTGACTGATTATTATTTCCTTGTTTGCAATACTAATCCCTTTAATAAGACTGTTTTTAATGTGTACATTGAGAAGTTGGGCAGCCAGAAGAAAGAGGTATACAGATAGAGGACTCCCTTACCGGACTCCACGATTTAACGGAAATCTCGGGGAGGTGCCGCTGTTTAGTTTAATACAGCTGTTCTCATTAGTATATAAGGTTTGGACTGATTTGCAAAAGATAGATTAGATTAGATTAGATTAGATTAGATTAGATTAGATTAGATTAGATTAGATTAGATTAGATTAGATAGAACTTTATTGATCCCTTTGGGTGGGTTCCCTCAGGGAAATTAAAAATGACCAAAACCAAATTTGTTTAGAGCTGACATCATAAAATCATGTTCCAAAGAATCAAAGGCTTTATAGAAGTCTAAAAAAAAAACAACAAAAAAAACCCCAAAAACCCTGTCATCATGAACCAACCCTGAATAATGTAATACATCTAAAAATAATCTCACAATGTTAGAGATATGCCTATTTCGCATAAAGTCAGATCGACTCACTGACTCGCTGATACTATCATACTGAGAAACACGTGTTTGAGTGAATGAATGAATAAAATAGTGATGATGTCATTAATGTCCCAGATGTAAATGTTCTCGTGTCGCACCACAGACCCTCCAGCTCAGGGACTGCAGGCTGAACTGAACTCTTACAGCAGTTTTCCTCACTGCCAGTCCGAGAGCTGCAGCACTGCACAGTTTAGGGTTTTACTGCTTCAACACCTGATAAAGCTCATGAAGGGCTTCACAATGAGACGAGTGAGTTTGATCAGGTGGAACAGTGCCGTAAAGCACCTCACTGTACTGACCTCACATCACCACACCCGTCTCTGTTTCTGAAGTTCATTGGCTCTGCCATTGACCGGTCACTCTTCATGGACACACAGCTGGGTCGTGGTGAGTCTGATCTCTTTCCCTCCATCATTCTAGAATTACAACAGAAACATCAGCAATAATTAATACTCTGCTCTCTCAGCTCTGTTAAACAACGTGTTCATCATTAAACACCAACAATTCCATCTTTTTCACTCAGCTCCAGTCTGCACATGTATTCAAACAGGAGACTTTTTTTAAACAACTTTATTTCAAATAATTAATAAATATTAACAAAAACAGACATGAAATCTCTTACTTTCAAAGGCAAAAGTTAAAAATCATTCACAAAAAAAAGAGACAAAAGGGACAAATTAAATGAAATAAAAGATAAAATAGGGCGGCACGGTGGTGTAGTGGTTAGCGCTGTCGCCTCACAGCAAGAAGGTCCTGGGTTCGAGCCCCGGGGCCGGCGAGGGCCTTTCTGTGTGGAGTTTGCATGTTCTCCCCGTGTCCGCGTGGGTTTCCTCCGGGTGCTCCGGTTTCCCCCACAGTCCAAAGACATGCAGGTTAGGTTAACTGGTGACTCTAAATTGAGCGTAGGTGTGAATGTGAGTGGGAATGGTTGTCTGTGTCTATGTGTCAGCCCTGTGATGACCTGGCGACTTGTCCAGGGTGAACCCCGCCTTTCACCCGTAGTCAGCTGGGATGGGCTCCAGCTTGCCTGCGACCCTGTAGAAGGATAAAGCGGCTTGAGATAATGAGATGAGAATGAGATAAAATAAACACAATAATAATAAAAAATAAATACATAAACACGTCACTTGTAAAGCATCATTGAGCATTAAAAGCGCTCTATAAATAAAATGTATAATAATAATAATAATTATTATTATTATTATTATTATTAATTTTAAATACAAAAAATAAAACAGTAAACGCAAGGTTACTGAATAAAGAAAAATCAAATAAAGAGATTAAGCATAGTGCATATTGTAATTGTTTTAGCTGCGTTTTTGTTTTGTACATGGGAAATTGTTGCAATGTCCTGATCCATTTCTGTCCTGAGCACCAACAATTGATGCTTCTTGCTTGAGAATTTGCATTTATGAATGTGAAGTTTGACAAGAAGTAAGATCAGACTGATGATGAAAAATGCATTATTGTCCTTATTACTGTGATCATAACAACCAAATAGAACATTTCTTTCATAAAGAATGCTTAAAATATAAAGGGAATGAGTCATCTTTAACTTTATGCCTTCTGGAGATCATTTCATCTTTAACTTGCTTAACTGTTCACAGTAACAGTAATTTTGACCGGGGTGCGCAAACTTTTGCATACCACTGTAATAACTGGGCAGCACAGGTTAGACGAGAGATACCTTCCACCTTAGTGAGCAGAACTCTGTCTTTCAGAGACAAGTCTCTTTGGAACCACAGGTTAAGAGCCTTCTGTGTCTTTTCAATTATTGGAGAGAAGTTTAGATTGACTCTGGATTTTCTATCTTTAGTAATATGGAATTTCTCACCAGAATATTACAGATTGAAGTTACAGAACAATTATTCACCGGCAACAATTCACATTGATTAAGACTGAGTGAGAGCCCAGGTGCCTTGGAGAAGGACTGGATATAGTGCTGCATGCTACTAATATCTGGGAAGCATCTTTGAGAAACAGGGCCGTACCATCCACCAGCTGACTGATTATTATTTCCTTGTTTGCAATACTAATGCGTTTAATAAGACTGTTTTTAATGTGTACATTGAGAAGTTGGGCAGCCAGAAGAAAGAGGTATACAGATAGAGGACTCCCTTACCGGACTCCACGATTTAACGGAAATCTCGGGGAGGTGCCGCTGCTTAGTTTAATACAGCTGTTCTCATTAGTATATAAGGTTTGGACTGATTTGCAAAAGATAAATTAGATTAGATTAGATTAGATTAGATAGAACTTTATTGATCCCTTTGGGCGGGTTCCCTCAGAGAAATTAAAAATGACCAAAACCAAATTTGTTTAGAGCTGACATCATAAAATCATGTTCCAAAGAATCAAAGGCTTTATAGTAGTGCTGTCAAAAATGCCGCGTTATTAACGCGTTAACTTGACTCAATTTTAATGGCGATAATTTTTTTATCGCGAGATTAACGCTCTGTGACATGATGTAGGTTTTTCATAAGCTTTTGAAACTGCCAGGAACTTGGAACAGAGACTTTGCTTAGAAAACCGATAGCAGCTAGACTGTAATGCCATGCCCCGCACAGCCAGAGTCCTCTGCCCTCCTCCCCCAAAGAACCAGCGCGGGCAGGGCGCGCTAGTAGAGATGGGATTTATGGCTCTTTGATGGGAGCCACATCTTTGTGATCCGTACTTTGAAAAGAGCCGTTCAAAAGACTGGCTCATTTGGCTCTTTTTAAATATTTATTCAGTTTTAAGAAGACAGCGTCTAAAGAAGCCAGATCCCTCTGAACTGTAAACTCAATGCTATCCCAGAAATCCTTCCTGTAATATGCAAATTTGGCCGCCTCTGATTGGACAGCACGACGCATCAACAGGCAGAAAGTGTAAAAGTACAAAATGTGTTAAGTGAGCTGAAACAGTAAAGATCAGATTCAATGCAATATTTATCAATGAACAACTTAAACTTAATATAATAGTGTACTTTATATTATAATCAAGCATGTCAAGCCTACCGTCACTGTGTAACCTATCTCTCTAATTAGAGTTGTAGACTAACTCAAACAGTAGATCATTTCACTCATGGTTCTCTTGCTAGCCCCGCGCCGGTGCTCGGCTTAGGTTTCACTTTGCAGTGGCTGTGTCAAGATGTGTTATGCTTTGCAATAAAAAAAAAAAACATTGGTACAAAGCAAGCCCATTCACTTTTTTATGCTGATAAGAGAATTACAATGTTTTTTTTTGTGACAAAAATGTGCGATTAAATTGCGATTAATCATGAGTTAACTATGACTGTCGCAACATTAATCTCGATGAAATATTTTAATCGCTTGACAGCACTACTTTATAGAAGTCTAAAAAAACAAACAAAAAAACCCCCAAAAAACCCTGTCATCATGAACCAACTCTGAATAATGTAATACATCTAAAAATAATCTCACAATGTTAGAGATATGCCTATTTCGTATAAAGCCAGATCGACTCACTGACTCACTGATACTATCATACTGAGAAACACATGTTTGAGTGAATGAATGAATAAAATAGTGATGTAGTCATTAATGTCCCAGGTGTAAATGTTCTCGTGTCGCACCACAGACCCTCCAGCTCAGGGACTGCAGGCTGAACTGAACTCTTACAGCAGTTTTCCTCACTGCCAGTCCGAGAGCTGCAGCACTGCACAGTTTAGGGTTTTACTGCTTCAACACCTGATAAAGCTCATGAAGGGCTTCACAGTGAGACGAGTGAGTTTGATCAGGTGGAACAGTGCCGTAAAGCACCTCACTGTACTGACCTCACATCACCACACCCGTCTCTGTTTCTGAAGTTCACTGGCTCTCCCATTGACCGGTCACTCTTCATGGACACACAGCTGGGTCGTGGTGAGTCTGATCTCTTTCCCTCCATCATTCTAGAATTACAACAGAAACATCAGCAATAATTAATACTCTGCTCTCTCAGCTCTGTTAAACAACGTGTTCATCATTAAACACCAACAATTCCACCTTTTTCACTCAGCTCCAGTCTGCACATGTATTCAAACAGGAGACTTTTTTTAAACAACTTTATTTCAAATAATTAATAAATATTAACAAAAACAGACATGAAATCTCTTACTTTCAAAGGCAAAAGTTAAAAATCATTCACAAAATAGACAAAAGGGACAAATTAAATGAAATAAAAGATAAAATAAACACAATAATAATAAAAATAAATACATAAACAAATATGCCCCTTGTAAAGCATCATTGCGCATTAAAAGTGCTCTTTAAATAAAATGTATAATTTTCAGGGTTTCCCATGCGCCACACAATGGATTCCTATCGCCACACAATCAGACTTGCGATTTTGAAAAAAAAAAATCCATTGCGTATCGTTCATTCATTCATAGTGCTCTTTCTTCTCGTTCACGCGCGCGCACACACACACAGAGAGATGGAGAGGCGTGTACACAGGCCTGCCGTTGCGCATATTGAGGTATTTCACCTGACATCACAGGGTCACGTGACGCCCCTTTTTGATATTGAATGAAGAAATGGGTTGTTCCATAAGGCATAAGTTTTCAGATCTAAATAGGCTTATGAAAGTGTGTTCCATAGCAGTAGGCAAATACTATATGAGGGGAAAGTTGTTTTTGTGCCAGATATTGGATGGGAAAAGAAAAAATGTTTGTGTGAATTTCCTATTTCAGGAATTAATATGTTAATACCAGGGTGGCATGGTGGTGTAGTGGTTAGCGCTGTCGCCTCACAGCAAGAAGGTCCTGGGTTCGAGCCCCGGGGCCGGCGAGGGCCTTTCTGTGAGGAGTTTGCATGTTCTTCCCGTGTCCGCGTGGGTTTCCTCCGGGTGCTCCGGTTTCCCCCACAGTCCAAAGACATGCAGGTTAGGTTAACTGGTGACTCTAAATTGAGCGTAGGTGTGAATGTGAGTGTGAATGGCTGTCTGTGTCTATGTGTCAGCCCTGTGATGACCTGGCGACTTGTCCAGGGTGAACCCTGCCTTTCACCCGTAGTCAGCTGGGATAGGCTCCAGCTTGCCTGCGACCCTGAAGCGGCTAGAGGAGATGAGATGAGATGTTAATACCAAACATGAAGAAAGATTTTACAAAGAACAATGTCTTTTTGTTTGTTTTCAACCTTTGAGGTGCTGAAAATTTATTACTGAAAATCTGGCAGAATGTTCTATTAAAGAAAAGATAAAAAGAAAATAGTCTTTGTGTGTGCTGTGAAGTGGTTTGAAAAAATGAAATCGGAATTGGCCAAAATCAGTATCAGCAGGTCACATTCCATGGAAAATCGGAATCGGCCCAAAAAATTGCAATCGGTGCATCTCTAGTAAAAGCTAAACTTTAACTTCAATTTTGGTAATTTTCATGAATTTAAAAGACAAGTTTTCCACCAACATCAAGCCCAGCAAACTAATGGCCTGCCCTGTAATGTAAAGTTGGGTCGAGGAATGAAACCAGGCAGGGTTCTGGTAAAAATTGTTTTAGCTGTCTTCTCTTAAAGAACTTAAAAGAATTTAGATTGAACTGAATAATCTCAAATGCTTCTTGGAGCTTTAAAATAGTCCCAGCAGGTGACTCTGAAGAAAAATACTGTGTGTTTGAACACCGCCCGCTGTAAACACTTTGCATTATACACCCCAATGACCGACTCCACCGACCGCCACGACACCACCGCGCACGATTCCCTCATCAGCACAGTGGAGCACCACAAATTGCTAATTATTATTATTATTATTACATTTAAATACAAAAAATATTAATAAAAATGCATTATTGCCCTTATTACTGTGATCATAACCAAATAGAACATTTATTTCGTAAAGAATGCTTAAAATATAAAGGGAATGAGTCATCTTTAACTTTATGCCTTCTGGAGATCATTTCATCTTCAACTTGCTTAAGCATTCAGTCTTTTTGGGTTCACACCTGCCATCAATTAAAGTGACTCTGATTAACCCCAGATAAAGTTCAGACTTTTACTCAGTTCCATCTTCCAGCAAAAGCCAGGGTTCAAAGAGAGCTTACAAAGCATCAAAGAGATCTCATTATGTTAGGACTGGGGACTGTCTTGGCCTCTAGAGGCCGCTGTCATTGCTTTATCTTGTCATGTTTGTTTTGGCCTCTAGAGGCCGCCACTGCTTCTGTGTTTTGTGTTTGTTTTGATTGCTTGTTTTCATGTGATTTTTGCCTCACCTGGGGCCTCATGTACAAAGACCTGCGTGGATTTCCCACTAAATATCTGCGCACGTCAAAATCGGGAAATTTGCAAATGACCAAAAAAATCCGGATGCATCAATCAGTGCATACGAAGGTTTCCACGCACTCTCCTGTTGTACATCCCAATCAACGTGGAATTCGGCGCACATGCACGAGCCCCATTCCCCGCCCCGTCTCCTCCCTCAATTATTCCACACTGAATATGTTAATTAGTATAAATAGACCTGCAGTAAGGCCCGCGTTAGGTAAAAGACATGGCAACTTTTACTAACACGTTAATGTTAATTAAATGTTAGAAATCTCGCATTAATCAAATTAACATTTAACATTTATTATTAACATTTAACATTAACATTTATTCGCGTTAATCCCTCCCTGCCTTTAGCACAGTGTAATAGAATTCACATACATCACTTAATTGTTCTGTCACCTCCAATTAAAGTGATGTTCAAAGTGTATGCTATGAGACATGCAACGCTCACTGATTGTATGCCACTGAATGTGAATGTAGCCTATACCAAGATAACGGTATGATTCGCATCGTCCGCAGTGCCTGCGCCACAATGAGTGTCTATTTGAGTTACATGGGTTTTGAAAACAAAAAAACACCTTTAGTGCTCTAATGTGTACATTTTTTTGGGGACACCCTGTATTTGAGGAAATGTCTTCCTCTCTTAGTAGGCCCAATATTCCTAGCCACATGTAACCAGAAATAAAACATGTGCACATATTTTCCACAATAGGATTTTAATGACAAATGTATTCTAGCAGGGTGCCAGGGAACAACAGGAGGCCCCCAGTCCATCCCACCCAAGCAGGAAGAGGACCCCCAGCCGAGCGGATCCAGCGTCACTGTCACCTGCCCCCCTTCTCCACCGCCTGCCCCTGTCGCCGGGTCCACAGGCCGGGTGCTGACGTGCGCGGTCCTTGAGTCGCAGGGGGAAATTTTAAAGGGGATAGAGGCGATTAACGACAACCTCGAGGGAATCCGCGAGGAATTGAAGGAACTGAATAACACATTAAAAGAATATCTTAAAAAATGAATGGTGTCCCGTGTCCCGTCTGCCCTTACCTTTTCACATTGTGGCTATTAAGCGCTGCCGGGTTTGTATGCCATGTCGCTGTGGCACCTCGTTGTGAGGCCCAGGGTCTGGGTCCTCCGGCAGGTCTCGCTCCATTATTGGTACGCCGTGCCGCTGCGCCACATTGTGTAACACGCCACACACCGTGGTTGTGTCTGATTTGTACGCACTTGGAAATCGTTTCATATATTGATCTTGGTAATTATGTGATAAGGCTACCCCACGCAACATCAACTAATAATATTTCAGTCTGACACCTCGCGGCAAATGCGCGAGCAAGATCTATTAAGCTAGCTGCAATGCATGGTCCTGCATGTGCATTCTTTAATTTAATTAATTAACCAATAGTCAATGGGAATAATATCGAAATGATATTGCTGGGGTTTCTCATTTCCCGTAATTACAATATGGAAGGGATGGTTGATGGATCTGTTGGCATTTACCCAACAGTCTCGCATTATGTGTCTCAACAATGTTGTATGACTGACATACATTTCAATTCATGCATCCTGATGTTCCGACGCATTTTTGGATGCCTCTTATCGCCATGTCATGACTCTTGACCGAGTAGGCCTAAATGTAGTTGCGTTGCTCTGCCTCTAAGTGTCGCCAAGTACCAAGATGCACCAGAAATGTGCGTACGCCAGCCATGAGGTTTGCGTAGAGTACCGCACTTTTCCACTCCAAGTCAATCTTTGTACATACGAATGTTTGCGCAGAAAGTGATGTACGTAGCTTTTTTGTGCGTACGCAAGCTTTGTACATGAGGCCCCTGTTCCTTATTTCCTGCCCTGCCTAGTTTCTAATTTCCCTGTGTATAAATATTTCCTCAGTTTGGTTCCTAGTCACGGAGTCTTTGTGCTGTTATGTTATCACCTGAGATCTCTGTTCCGTGTTCCTTGCCTTTGTCTTTGTGCTCTTTTGTACTTTGTTTTCTTGTGGACATTTTGGACTTTGTGTTTACCATTTTGGGATCTTCTGAGCATTAGATTTTTGCTTTTTCTTTTCTTATCTTTGGCTTTTTGTTTTGACTTTGAACTTTTGGATTTTTTATTTTTTCTCATATATCTTCTGAGCGTTGGGATTATACTTTTGTTTTTTGCCTTTTTGCATTGTAAATAAACTGTTTTTTTCTACTCTACTTTTGCCTCACTCCTCTGCACTTGAGTCATTCCCCTGGTGGCCTAGTGGGGGTTTGCTGGATTACTACACCAGCGACCCGGGTTCAATTCCCAGCAAAACCCTAACAGAAAGACTCTGTCATGACCGACTCAGCAGAGGCTGCTTCAACTGTCTACCCAGCCAACCTTCAGGGAATTATGGCAGCTTTGACACGCTTCAGAGCGACCATGGACACTCATGGATGAACACTCACAAGCCAACGTGCTTGCCCTGGCACAGTTGACTCCTATGCCCGCATCGCCTCCTCCGGACCTTCCCCCTGTTCCTGCTCCACCATCTGCTCCCGCTCCAGTGCCTTCTGCCACGCTGCCTATGTCACCTCGTGAACCCTGCCTTCCTGCACCACAGAGGTATGGCGGCAAGCACGGGGAGTGCTGGGAGTTCCTTACCCAGTGCCAACTCACCTTTGAGCTCCAGCCTTCAACCTACACTATGGATTGCCGCAAGAACGCATATGTGATAACCTTGTTAGCTGATAAGGCACGAGCTTGGGCAACAGCCGTCTGGCAGAGACAGGGACCAGAGTGCTCTAACTTCAAGCTGTTTATGGAGGAGATGCTTTGGGTCTTTGATCAGGCAGACATCAGTAAAGATGCAGCCAGGAAGCTCATGTCCATCCGGCAGGAAGGAAGCGTTGCAGACTACGCCATCTCGTTCCGGATGCTCGCAGCAGTCAGTGGATGGAACGAGACTGCCCTGGTTTCAGCCTTCCACCATGGTCTGTGTGACCCCATCAAGGACGGTCTGGCCTCTATCGGATGCCCAAGTGACCTCGAAACACTGATTTCACATGCCATTCGTCTTGACAACAGGATTAGAGAACGCCGCCAAGCCCTGAGCCTCCCCGGCCTCACTGCCTCAACATGGAGCCTGTCTACCTCCTCCAGTGACTGTCCAGAGCCCATGCAAGTGGGCCGTACTCACCTCTCTGCATCTGAGAGGGAGCGCAGAAGGACGGACAAGTGCTGCACCTACTGTGGCAAGCCTGGCTATTTCTGAGCATCATGCCCCGAGCTCTCGGGAAAAGGACCGCCCCATCCAGCCGAGGGAGGGTTGTGATGGGGCCTAACCTCTCTCCCGAACTCCCTGGCCAAGGAGTCTACATCCCGGTCTCCATCTCCTGGGGTGAGTCCGTCCACTCTTGTCAGGCCTTGTTAGACTCCGGGGCGGTGGGAAACTTTATGGATATCCACTTCGCCCAAAGAATCAATGTCCCTACTGCTCCTCTTGAAGTCCCGCTGTCTGTGTCTGCCCTCGATGGCCAAGCGTTAGGTGATGGAAGAGTCACCCAAGTTACTTCTCCAGTCTTTCTCCAGGCTCAAGGTCACAAAGAAGAAATTTCCCTGCACCTTATTCATTCGCCAGAGTTCCCAGTTATTCTAGGCCTTCCTTGGCTTACCCGCCACAACCCGCGCATAGACTGGGTAACAAGCCAGGTTGTGGAATGGGGTCCTGCATGCCATGCCTCTTGTCTGCTCTCTAGCTCTCCTGTGTCTCCTGCCGAGCCTCCTGATCTCACCGAGTTATCTCAAGTTCCCACAGAGTACTGGGATTTGAAAGAAGTGTTCAGCAAGAGTAGGGCCACCGTTCTTCCTCCGCACCATGCCTACGACTGTGCCATCGATTTGCTCCCTGGGACTACCCCTCCTCGGGGCAGACTGTTTTCCCTCTCTCAGCCAGAATGCAAGGCCATGGAGGAATACATTAAGGACGCCCTGGTCTCTGGGTTCATTCGACCCTCCACCTCACCTGCTGGCACCGGCTTCTTCTTTGTCGGTAAAAAGGATGGAGGGCTCCGACCGTGTATTGACTACAGGGGCCTTAACAAAATCACGGTGCGCAACCGCTATCCCCTGCCGCTGATGTCCACAGCGTTCGACCTGCTCCAAGGTGCCACTGTCTTCACCAAGTTGGACTTACGGAACGCATACCACCTCATCCGTATCCGACAGGGAGACGAGTGGAAGACTGCCTTTAACACCCCGTCAGGGCACTATGAGTATCGAGTTATGCCCTTCGGACTCACCAATGCACCAGCAGTTTTTCAGGCCCTAATCAACGACGTCTTGAGGGACATGATTAACCAGTACGTTTTCGTCTATCTCGACGACATCTTGATATTTTCCAAGACCTTACAGGAGCACCGCCACCATCTCCACCAAGTCCTCCAGAGACTTCTACAGAACAATCTGTTTGCTAAAGCCCAGAAATGCGAGTTTCATGTCCCCGAGGTCTCCTTCCTGGGTTTTATTGTACGGACGGGACAACTCCAAATGGACCCAGCCAAGACTCTGGCCGTCCGGGACTGGCCTACTCCCAAGTCCGTTAGAGAAATTCAGCGGTTCTTAGGATTCGCTAACTTCTACCGCAAGTTCGTCAGGAACTTCAGTTCTGTAGCAGCACCCATATCGGATCTCATCAAAAAGACTGGTGGATCTTATGTCTGGTCTCCTCGGGCGGAAAAGGTGTTCAAGGACCTCAAGCACCACTTTTGCACGGCACCCATTCTGGTCCTCCCGGACACTTCCCAACCGTTCATCATGGAGGTGGATGCCTCGGACAGTAGTGTCGGCGTGGTGCTCTCTCAACGCTCGGAAGGAAAGTTGTGCCCCTGCGCTTACTTCTCCCACCGCCTGAGCCCTGCGGAGTCCCGGTATGATGTGGGGGATCGAGAACTGCTAGCGGTTAAACTGGCCCTTGAGGAGTGGAGGCACTGGCTGGAGGGAGCGCAACATCCATTCCTGGTTTGGACGGACCACAAGAACCTGGAGTACCTCCAGCAAGTCAAGAGACTGAACCCACGACAGGCTAGGTGGGCCTTGTTTTTCAGTCGATTCAATTTCACCCAATCGTACTGCCCTGGCTCTAAGAACACCAAACCGGATGCGCTCTCCAGGCTATTCTCGCCCAACAACAGGGAGAGTGAAGTTGGGTCTATTATCCCGGTGTCCCGGATTGTGGCCCCTGTCCGCTGGGGTGTTGAGGAGGCCGTCCGACAAGCTCAACGCCAGGACCCTGGTCCTGGGACGGGGCCACTGGGCCTCCTGTACGTCCCTCGTCAAGCCCGGGCCAAGGTTCTCCAGTGGGGTCATTCGTCCCCTCTCACCGCCCACCCAGGAGCTCGGAGGACCCTGGACTTCTTGAAAAGACGCTTCTGGTGGCCAAGCATGGAGAAGGAAGTGAGGTCATTCGTCCTGTCCTGTGAGGTGTGCACCAGAAGCAAGAACCCACGACAGCATCCCCAGGGCCTCCTGCATCCCCTGCCCATTCCCCGGCGTCCCTGGTCCCATGTGGCAGTTGACTTCATCACGGGTCTTCCTGACTCACAAGGTAACACTGTCATATTGGTCATTGTCAACAGATTCTCCAAGGCCTGCTGCTTCATACCACTGTGCAAACTCCCTTCTGCTCTTGAAACAGCCAAACTTATTTTTTCTCATGTCTTCCAAGTCTTTGGTCTTCCACAGGACATCGTCTCAGACTGGGGGCCCCAGTTCTCCTCCCGAGTGTGGCGTGGGTTCTGCAAGCTCATCGGGGCCACTGCCAGCCTCTCCTCTGGGTTCCACCCCCAGTCCAATGGCCAGACGGAGAGGCTCAACCAGGACCTGGAAACCACCCTGCGAGGCCTGGTGATGGATAACCTGACATCATGGAGCACCTGGCTGCCATGGGCGGAGTACACCCATAACACCCTGCAGTCATTGGCCACCAGGTTGTCGCCGTTCCAGTGCCAATTCGGGTTCCAGCCACCTCTGTTTCCGGACCAGGAGGAGGATGCTGGGATGCCCTTGGTCAACCAGTACATGAGACGGTGTCGCAAGACCTGGAACAAGGTCAGGAGGACCCTCATCCAGACTTCCAGGTCCAACCAGACTCAGGCCAACCGCCATAGAAGGCCTGCCCACGTTTTCCGCCCTGGGCAGCGGGTTTGGCTGTCCACCAAGGACCTTCCGCTATGGGTGGAGAGCCGCAAGCTTGCTCCTCGCTACATTGGCCCCTTCAAGGTTTTGCGCAGGGTGAACCCTGTCGCCTACTGGCTCCAGTTGCCCTGGACTCTAAGGATCAACCCCACATTCCGTGTTTCCCTGTTGTGGCCTGTACTGTCATCCACGTATGCCACTGCCCCAGGAATCCCCTGCCCCCCCGCATCTTCCAGGGTCAGACTGTGTTCACCGTGTGCCGCTTGCTTGACTCCCACCGGGTCCGCAGTGGGCTCCAATATCTAGTGGACTGGGAGGGCTATGGCCCTGAGGAGGGCTGCTGGGTTCCCGCTCGGGACGTGTTAGACAAGGATCTGTGTCGGGACTTCCATTCGGCCCATCCGGATTGCCTTGGGAACGTCAGGAGACGCTCCTTGAGGGGGGGTCCTGTTAGGACTGGGGACTGTCTTGGCCTCTAGAGGCCGCTGTCATTGCTTTATCTTGTCATGTTTGTTTTGGCCTCTAGAGGCCACCACTGCTTCTGTGTTTTGTGTTTGTTTTGATTGCTTGTTTTCATGTGCTTTTTGCCTCACCTGTTCCTTATTTCCTGCCCTGCCTAGTTTCTAATTTCCCTGTATATAAATATTTCCTCAGTTTGGTCCCTAGTCACAGAGTCTTTGTGCTGTTATGTTATCACCTGAGATCTCTGTTCCATGTTCCTTGCCTTTGTCTTTGTGGTCTTTTGTACTTTGTTTTCTTGTGGACATTTTGGACTTTGTGTTTACCATTTTGGGATCTTCTGAGCATTGGATTTTTGCCTTTTCTTTTCTTATCTTTGGCTTTTTGTTTTGACTTTGAACTTTTGGATTTTTAATTTTTTCTCGTATATCTTCTGAGCGTTGGGATTATACTTTTTTTTTTTGCCTTTTTGCATTGTAAATAAACTGTTTTTTTCTACTCTACTTTCGCCTCACTTCTCTGCACTTGAGTCATTCCCCTGGTGGCCTAGTGGGGGTTTGCTGGATTACTACACCAACGACCCGGGTTCGATTCCCAGCAAAACCCTAACACATTATTGAAAGGTATCAGTCAGGAGAAGGGTACAAAAACATTTCCATGGCATTAGATATACCATGGAGCACAGTGAAGACAGTCATCAAGAAGTGGAGAAAATATGGGACAACAGTGATATTACTGAGAACTGGACTTCCCTCCAAAATTGATGACAAGATGAACACTGGTCAGGGAGGCTGCCAAGAGGCCTACAGCAACACTGAAGGAGCTGCAGGAATTTCTAGCAAGTACTGGTTGTGTACTACATGTGAGAACAATCTCCTGTATTCTCCATATGTCTGGACTATGAGGTCGAGTCAAAGAAAAACATCCAGGCCTGGCTAAAGTTTGCAAAAAAAAAATACATCAACTCTCCCAGAAGCATGTGGGAAAATGTGTTCTGGTCTGACGAAACCAAGGTTGAACTTTTTGGCCACAATTCCAAAAGGTATGTTTGGTGCAAAACAACACTGCGCATCACCAAAAGAACCCCATAACCACGGTGAAGCATGGTGGTGGCAGCATCATGTTTTGGGGTTGTTTTTCTTCAGCTGGAACAGGAGCTTTAGTCAAGGTGGAGGGAATTATGAATAGTTCTAAATACCAGTCAATTTTGGCCCAAAACCTTCAGGTGTCTCCTAGAAAGCTGAAGATGAAAAGGAATTTCATCTTTCAGCATGACAATGATCCTCAGCATACATCGAAATCAACAAAACAATGGCCCAGCCAGAGCCCAGACCTAAATGCAATTGAAAATCTGTGGGGTGACCTGAAGAGGGCTGTGCACAAGAGATGCCCTCACAATCTGACAGATTTGGAGCATTTTTGCAAGGAAGAGTGGACAAATATTGCCAAATCTAGATGTGGCAGGCTGATAGACTCCGACTCCAAAAGACTGAATGCTGTACTTAAATCAAAAGGTGCGTCAACAAAGTATTAGTTTAAGGGTGTGCACACTTATGCAACCAGCTTATTGTACATTTATTTTTTGTCTTTCCCCTGAACAGATTTGTTTGTTTTTCAATTGAATTGTACAGGTTATAGGTCACATTTAAAGGTGGGGAAAATTTTGAAATTATTTATTGTGGTCTCAATTTTTTTTACATCAGAAAAAACGATTATTTTAACAGGGTGTGTACACTTTTTATATCCACTGTAGTATCCAGGTTTTCCTTCATTTCTTGCCACTTTAATCATGGGCCACATTTTCAACCTGGCCTACTTGACAGGTTGGGAGAGATCCTCAACAAAGCGGAGCTTGTTGTCATGCAAGAAGGGGTGATTTTTGGCAGACTTCCAGACAGCATCCCTGTATGATCTCAGAGAGAATTGAATGATGATGGCTCTGGGTCTCTGGCTGGCTTGTGCTGTTTTTCCCAAGCAGTAAACAACATCGATGGCATCCTGGAGCTTATCTTTTTCCTCAGGAAGAATGCTCTGACAAATCTCTCTGACCTTTTTTTCCTGTAAATTTTCCGTGACACCATAGAGTTTCACATTCCACCTTCTGGAGTAAAACTCCAATTCACAGACACATGTTTGAAGTGAGATAACTTTGCATTCTCCATCGGCTCCTTCCCATAGAGGAATTTTTTTGCAGCTGGAGATTTGCATGGAGACACTGGGAGCTCAGGAAAGTCTTCTTCAGACAGAGCAATCATTACTGTTGGTATCGTGTAGTCATGGCACGAGGATATCAGAGCATTGTCCATCTGCACCAACATGTCTTCAGAAGAGCTGTTGCGGTTCTTTGACCATTTTTTCTGTTGCAACTGGACATTATGAAGCTTTCAACCATGACTGAAACTAATCTAGGTGTCGGAGAAGTTAGTCGAGTGCAGACTTCTTCGTTTTTCAGTGTCAAATCTTAATTTTGTGCAGGAGCTCAGAGGAATCGATGTTACTCGATAGCCATCTTGGCACCCCCTCCCTTCAAACAAGAGACTCACCTCATACCTCAGGAACTACTCTGCCATCAGGAGTCCCAACCTTACCTCACTGACTCAGCTGGGTCTTAAAGCCTGTAGAATTCACTGACTCAAAGCTCTGCTGCTCCACATGACACAGCCCTTTATACTCTTCTCTCAGTGAATGATTTCTCTAAACTGTTCTCAGATAAGATCAGTGATATATTCACTGCTATGAAACACCTTAAATCAAAGGTTAGTTCCTCTGTGAATTAGTGAGTGTTTAGAGATACAGACCTGTCCCCATGAGACTGTGTGGATTTATTGCTGGTGAATGTGAAAGTAACTCACCTCTCGCCTTTCTTTAAGTCCTGTTTTCCACACACACTCCTGTTGGAGGTCATGTCTCCTTCTCCAGATTACAGCAGGACACACATTTACTTCACTCCAACATCGGTGTGTTCAACCAAACCCTGTATTAGCACAGAGTTCACTTACAGGAAATAGTCACAGGATCAAGTCATAAAACAACCTGTGGACATTCAAACTCCAGTAAAAACCACAAACCTCTTCTGCATCTAGTCTCACTTCAGTGTGTTTATATATTATAGCTTTAGATTGAGATACTCACTGTGTTTTTACTCCTGAAATGTTTTATTTTCCCCTCGACACAAAATGGAGCTTTTTCACATTCACTGATACCATCTACCTGTTTATTCTGCAGAGGGGGGAGTGTGTGTGTGTGTGTGTGTGTGTGTGTGTGTGTGTGTGTGTGTGTGTTTTCTCTCAGGTGACATCCAGTTTCTTATGAAATAAATCCCTGATATACGGAAGAGCGATAGTGCCACTAAGAAATACATATATTTTTTTACATTTCTGAGAAAGAAACTCAGAATTTTTGAGATTAAAGTCAAAAGTTTTGAGAAAAAAAGTCAAAAGTTTTGAGAAAAAAAGTCAAAAGTTTTGAGAAAATAAACTCGAAATTTGAGAAAAAAGTCACAAATTTAGGCTACCAGGAAGTACCAGGTCATTCAGAGCTGACAGAGACTTAGTCTGTGTGGCAGCAGGGGCATGGCCAAGCGCCGGTCTGTGACAGGAAGGCGGAGTCAGGGAAGGTAAGTGGCAGAATCACTACACCTGATGTCAATTAACCTGTGTTTGTGTGTGTCTTCCCAGTGACCGCGCCCTACTTAAAGAGGGAGAGCAGAGAAGCTCATCCCTGAACCAGACGCCGGTTGTGTGTCTGTGTTAGTCACTGGATGTTTCACTGAAAAGTGTGGCAATAAAAGCCGTGTTTGCGAACCTGATCTCTGTCCTGCCGTCCTCGAGCACAGAGGACGGCAGGACAGAGATCAGGTTCGCAAACACGGCTTTTATTGCCACACTTTTCAGTGAAACATCCAGTGACTAACACAGACACACAACCGGCGTCTGGTTCAGGGATGAGCTTCTCTGCTCTCCCTCTTTAAGTAGGGCGCGGTCACTGGGAAGACACACACAAACACAGGTTAATTGACATCAGGTGTAGTGATTCTGCCACTTACCTTCCCTGACTCTGCCCTCCTGTCACAGACCGGCACTTGACCACGCCCCCGCTGCCACAGTCTGCTACTACTGTGTTTAGTGCTGCTGAAATGGACGACTTAATCAAATGTTATTTTGGGATTGGGTTTTGCTTGTTATGTAGTGGTTCTGTGTTAGTCTCTAGCAAACAGAAAGCCGCTGCCTAGAAGTATTTGAACCTACGTGAATCACATCACCAACCGACTTCCTGTACCCCGGTTGTCACAACTCTGAATTCCATGGCTCTGGTCTCAGCCATTCATGTCTACCGGCCACGAGTGAGTGTCACTTCCGTATGGAAGTCCGCCTTCTACAGATTTCTGACCTTTTTTTCTCTCGAAAATTTCGACTTTTTTATTGAAAATTGACTTTATTTCTCGAAAATTTTGACTTTATTTCTCAAAACTTTTGACTTTAATCTCAAAAATTCTGAGTTTTTTTCTCAGAAGTTTCCAAATAAAATATAAAACCCTGGCCCTATTGCTCTGCCGTACTGATAGCTGAAGCCCCTAATACAATTTTGATATACTCAAGGAGGTACAGAAAGTATCTCCAAATTAATTTATCCATCTCACTCCCTGTGTCTCTCTTACAATCATCTTTTTAAAAAATAAATAAATAAATAAATAAATAAATAATAAAACCCACCCAAATTCAGTTTTTGTCCGATTCTTGGGGGAAAAATGAAACCCATTAGATTAAAAGCTCGCAGCTGGTTATACAGTATGATAAGGGTGGTGTAAAAGCTTTAGATTTCATATCAGTGGTTGGAACATTTAAAGTTGATTAATTCACACCAAATTCTAGGTGGTTTCATATCCCAAGATCCTGATTTTAAAAAATAGTAGGAATTGAGTTTCTTTTAAAATGCAATTTTGAAGTAAACAAGATTCCTTTTAAATTGTCAAATTTCCACAGCCAGCTTCTTCAGTAGTGGAAAATAATATTTACTCAATTTTTCTCTTCAGGGATCAACCTGAAAGCATATCCGCAGAGCTATGGCCTCATTTTCGTTTATAAATGCCTTGAGACCTCAAGAATGGCACAGGAATAGTTTTAAGCATTAACAATAAATCTAATATAATAATTTTTTACAATTTAAGTGATTTTATATAGGTAGCGGTCTGAGTGAATGACCTTGACGTCCCTGACATCACAGCAGGAAGTCTATTGGTCTCATCGCCATTTCCGCTATACTAAAACACAGAGCTGACTGCAACTCCGATCCTCCATTTTGAGCTAATTTATCGCCATGCCACGTATCTGCATTGCTGCACCTGCCAGCAACACGACAGAAGGTGGATTTACATTGCATTCATGGCCCAAGAATGTTCAAACTGCAAAGATTTGGACGCATTTTGCGAGAAGTTCACAGGCACATTGTGAAGTGGTCTCTCCTCTGCTCTGCACATTTTACTGAAGACTCATACGAGACCTCTGATCTGTTGAGGAGCGTTGGCTATAAGCCCGTATTGAAAGAGGGTGCAGTACCAACAATTAAAGGAAAAGGAAAGTATTTATTTTATTTTACTTTTTTAAAGTAAGTTCAGCTGCACCAGTCCTCCCGGAGTATGAGCTGAGGGTTGTTGGTAAAACCCGGGACAGGACATGACATATTGCTCGGGTAGTGACCTCCCTGCAGTTGTTGCTAAAACCGGTGACATCCCGTTCCGTCTCGGGTTTTAGTAATTGCCTGAGCCAAGCAGTAATGGCGGAATACACAGTATGGAGAGAATGAGTGGAGCAGCCGTCTGATTTCTAAACTGGATATCGCTGCCATCTCGCCTTTACGTGGAAGTGAATGAACGGAGAACTGAACGAACAACTGAAAGTCAGATTGTTTCAAAACAATCAGCCACGAGATCGGCCTTCAAGAAGCGAGAACACAGACGGGTTACGCTCTGACTCTCATTTGGATAAAACAGCACGTTGTTTACCTGCATTTAGATTAATCCATGTAACTTGTATTGTGTGTTTAAGTTAGCGGTATAAGATTATTTAATTTGCTTCAGAATGTGATTGTCTCAGTTCATCTGATTATTTAATGAGCCTTTTACGTTTTATCAGTGAAAATGCATGCATGTACATGTATGTTGCATAAGTTATAACACCCATCCTGTTTTAATGAGAGTCAACCCACAATCAGTGAAGTCAAATCAGTCTTAGTTGAGCAAGTCGGTCACGCTATTTCTTACTTTCATCATAAATTTTTATTTATATGACTTTGGTCTAGGGCAGTACGGTGGTGTAGTGGTTAGCGCTGTCGCCTCACAGCAAGAAGGTCCAGGTTCGAGCCCCGTGGCCGGCGAGGGCCTTTCTGTGCGGAGTTTGCATGTTCTCCCCGTGTCCGCGTGGGTTTCCTCCGGATGCTCCGGTTTCCCCCACAGTCCAAAGACATGCAGGTTAGGTTAACTGGTGACTCTAAATTGACCGTAGGTGTGAATGTGAGTGTGAATGGTTGTCTGTGTCTATGTGTCAGCCCTGTGATGACCTGGCGACTTGTCCAGGGTGAACCCCGCCTTTCGCCCGTAGTCAGCTGGGATAGGCTCCAGCTTGCCTGCGACCCTGTAGAACAGAATAAAGCAGCTAGAGATAATGAGATGAGACTTTGGTCTATAGCTGTAAAAGGCCTCTGCCTTAAAACCGGTTCCCGCTGTGATGTCACACGCTCAGGGCTGGCTCAGCGGGGCAGCTCCAATGCCAACTTTGTGGTCGATTTTAGCTCTCAAAAATATATATATATTTTTTTAAATTCCCATTTATGCAGCATACGTACAAGAGTCAAGGATGGAGATGCTATCCACTCAGAAATGTATTTAAAAATAAAGGTTCTGCAACAGAGTGATTACAATTCATAGGAAATCAATATTTAAGAGGGACTGGAATCAGGAAGGTATTTTTTAAAATAAGTTATTGGATTGCAATAGTAATCGTTTGATCTATCTATCTATCTATCTATCTATCTATCTATCTATCTATCTATCTATCTATCTGTAAATTTAAATTGTTCTCACAGAGAGTAGAGTAAGATTTGTAAAGTGAGCCCTTAATCCAAAACAGCATCATGTATTCAAATATTAATTCAGTATTGAATAAATCACCATTAAATCAGTATATGCATGTAATAATTAATTACTGTAACTTCAATGATTAAAAAATGTAATAAATGTATTCCTGCTGTTCTGAAATCCAAAGTGTTCCATGATTATAATCGAGGTTTGTGTATACAAGTTCCTGTATTTTAATTTGTCCTTAGAGCAAAATATTATTCCTGACTCTCGGAAAACAGCACATGTAACACCCCTTTTAAATGCTGGGGATCCAACTATATTGGATAATTATCCCCCTGTTTCTAAATTTTCAGTGTTAGCTAAAATCTTTGAGTCTCTAGTCAATGATCAATTGAAAGAGTTTTTAACTTACAACAGTATTCTTAGCCTTTTTCAATCAGGCTTCAGGAAGAGGCACAGCACCGTCACAGCAGCCATCAAAATGATTGACGATATTGTCAGTGCTATTGATTGTACAAACTCATGTATAGCAGTGTTTGTTGATCTTTCTAAGGCCTTTGATACAGTAGACCATGATATTTTGTTATGATGTTTGGGTAAAATTGGTGTCCCTGCAAAAGCTTTGGGGTGGTTTAAAAACTATCTTCCAAACACATATCAGTGTGTTCTATGTGATGGTATTATATCAGAGAAAGTTGCTATTAAGATTGGCGATCCACAATGCTCCATTCTATGGCGATTGCTGCTTACAATTTACATAAATGACATTTGTACATATCAATAATGCAAGTGTGCACCTGTATGCAGATGACACCATTATCTATTGCTCTGCCCCTTCTCCTTTGGAGGCACTGGTGAAACTTCAGGAGGCATTCATAGTACTGTAAGAAAATTTACTTAAATTAAAATCTCATCTCATCTCATTATCTCTAGCCGCTTTATCCTTCTACAGGGTCGCAGGCAAGCTGGAGCCTATCCCAGCTGACTACGGGCGAAAGGCGGGGTACACCCTGGACAAGTCGCCAGGTCATCACAGGGCTTAAATTAAAATTGGTGTTAAATTAAGAAAAATTATATATTATTGACTAATTCCCACATTCAAGCTTTGCATCAACTTATGACCTGGCAGGGGCAAGAGATAGAGAGGGTGTCATCCTATAAATTTTTTGGGTTTTTTATTGGATGAAAATTTTTTTTTTTTATTCCTATGTTGCCAACTTGATAAAGCAGCTTAAAGTAAAGCTAGGTTTCTATTTTAGAAATAAGGCTTGTTTTAATTTAAAAGCCAGAAAATAACTCCTTGCAGCCACTTTTTTAAATCTGTTTTAGATTATGGTGACATTCTGTATGCATGCTGCAAAGACTGTGTTGCACTCACTGGACTCTGTTTATCATTCCGCCCTACACTTTATAACTAAGGCTGGGTTTCCATTCACCACTGCAATTTATATAGTTTATCTGGTCGGACTTCACTGTCAATACAGATCCAGCTTCATTAGCTCATTTTCATTTATAGAGCAGTTACTGGTTTGTTACCATCTTACTGTTTATTTTCTCACAGACAACTAACAATAAATATAGCCTCAGGTCTAACAATATCATCCTTTTCAATGTACCAACTGTGAAATCTGAATTTGATAAAAACCAGGGCTTTGAACCGGTTCAAGGAATGAAAACGAAAACCGGGAACTTTTTCTATTTCACATGGAACAGAAACGAAACCAGAAACTTTATTATTTTTTATGTTCCGGAACAGAAACGCTTATTAAAAATAATGGTAACCGGTTAATACCGGTTTTTATTTCATTCCTCAAAGTTTCCGTAGCCTACAAATAAAAAAGTCATTCTTCTCCTGCACAAGTTTCTATGACCCGCTGGGGTTCATTTCCTGTGTGATGTTCGCTGACTGAATGGAGAGAGCGGGAGGGTGGACTACTATTACATCTCCACATCTTAAATAAGAGGTAAATATTGCAGTCTATCGTTATTCAAAAACGTCAATTTCAAACACGATATCAATATATTTGTCCACGTTAATGAGAGGCTCGTGAACATTAAATGACATTAACTTCTGTTAGCCTATCAATGCACAGGGCCTGACTAGCCTTTGGTAACACACTAAACGAATAATCTTTCATTTTTGGCACTTTTTCTGTTTGTGTAGATGGGAAGACATACTGAGAATCCAAATCGCCAACATTTGAAATAATAATTGTTTTGAATTATTTCTTGTCTTATTTAATGAAGGTTGTAATAGAATTAGCCTACATTTGGCTTAAGCTGGATGAGACAGAGACATAATTTTATAGCCATTTGTTAAACAGCTGACAGGGAACGTAATTAACCGTTCCGGGAACGAAATTTTTTTGTTCTAACCGGTTCGGGAATGTCTATTTAATGGTGGAACCCAAAACCGGAAATGTTAAAATTCTGTTTCTGTTCGGAACAAACCAATAGGAAAAAAATTCTGGTTCAAAGCCCTGGATAAAACAGCTTTTCAGTTCAATGCCCCTTCATCCTGGAATGCACTTCAGAAACAGTTAAAATTTTATGTACTCGTTCCACTTTCTGATTGGAAACTTTGTGTTGCAAACACTCTAAATTATTACTGTGAATGCTTTTAGATTGTCATTGTTATATTTTCCTTATTTTGTTTACTTCCTTATTTCTTTTGTACATTGTATTGCATTTTTATATTTTATATTCTAGCTGGGTGCTGCCCTTTCTTGGCCAGGGCTTACTTGGAAAAAAGACTTCTGTCTCAATGTGATTTACCCTGGTTAAATAAAGGATAAATAAAATAAATAAAAATAAGGTTTACCTGGTTGCAATCTGTAGTGGACCCTCGTACCTTTTGTAATGTGAAAGATGAGCCATTAGAACACAAGCTTTTCCCATGCCCTGTGTGTCACATATGCAGGCGACAGACTCATGTAAAAGCAGAACAGAGTGGTGAACAGATCCAGATCATGAGGCAAAAGTCAACATCATAAAATGGGCAAAGGTCAGGTGAGGCTCATAAAATAAATAAAAATAAGGCTTACCTTATCTTATTACAAGATAATATCACAAGGCAATATCACAAGGCAAAGTCCAAAGAAATACAAAGTCAAGTCCTTAAAGAGTGAGCTGTGGTGATTGTGAACAGGTGGATATGAGAAGAACTCAGGACACTGTGAGCGGTGAGGTGCAAGTAGTGAAGGTCAAATGAATGAGGCTTTGAAGCATGTATCAGTATTAGAGGGCATGCCAAATGAAACCCCACTTTAAGGCATGTATCAAGTCGCAGAAAACCATGTGACTAATGATACCTTGGCCAGCTCCTCGGGAAGAACATCGAGGCGTTCCCAGGCCAGCCGAGAGACATAGTCCCTCCAGCATGTCCTGGGTCTTCCCCGGGGCCTCCTCCCGGGGGGACATGCCTGGAACACCTCCCCAGGGAGGCGTCCAAGAGGCATCCGAAAGAGATGCCCGAGACACCTCAGCTGATTCCTCTTGATGTGGAGGAGCAGCGGCTCTACTCCGAGCTCTTCCCGAGTGACTGTGCTTCTCACCCTATCTCTAAGGGAGTGCCCAGCCACCCTGCGAAGGAAACTCATTTCGGCCGAGTGTATCCGCGATCTTGTTCTTTCGGTCATTACCCAAAGCTCATGACCATAGGTGAGAGTTGGAACATAGATGGACTGGTAAATCGAGAGCTTCGCCTTTTGGCTCAGCTCCTTCTTCAACACAACGGACCGGTAAAGCGACCGCATCACTGCGGAGGCTGCACCGATCTGCCTGTCAACCTCACGCTCTATCCTTCCCTCACTCGTGAACAAGATTCCGAGATACTTAAACTCCTCCACTTGAGGCAGGACTTCTCCACCAACCTGGAGAAGGCAAGCCACCCTTTTCCGGTCGAGAACCATGGCCTCAGACTTGGAGGTGCTGATTCTCATCCCAGCCACTTCACACTCGACTGCAAACTGCCTCAGTGCATGCTGAAGGTCCTGGTTTGAAGAAGCCAACAGGACAACATCATCCGCAAAAAGCAGAGATGAAATCCTGTGGTTCCCAAACAGGATTCCTTCTGGCCCCTGGCTGCGCCTAGAAATTCTGTCCATAAAAATTATGAACAGAACCGGTGACAAAGGGCAGCCCTGCCGGAGTCCAACATGCACTGGGAACATGTCTGACTTACTGCTGGCAATGCAAACCAGACTCCTGCTCCATTCATACAGGGACCGGACAGCCCTTAGCAAAGAGCCCCGAACCCCATACTCCCGAAGCACCCCCCACAGAATACCACAAGGGACACGGTCGAATGCCTTCTCCAGATCCACAAAGCACATGTGGACTGGTTGGGCAAACTCCCATGAACCCTCAAGCACCCTATGAAGGGTATAGAGCTGGTCCAGTGTTCCACGACCAGGATGAAAACCGCATTGTTCCTCCTGGATCCGAGGTTCGACTATCGGCCGAATTCTCCTCTCCGGTACCCTGGAGTAAACCTTCCCTGGGAGGCTGAGAAGTGTGATTCCCCTATAATTGGAGCACACTCTCCGGTCCCCTTTCTTAAAAAGAGGGACCACCACCCCAGTCTGCCACTCCAGAGGCACTGTCCCCGACTGCCACGCGATGTTGCAGAGGCATGTCAGCCAAGACAGCCCCACAACATCTAGAGACTTGAGATACTCAGGGCGGATCTCATCCACCCCTGGTCCCTTGCCACCGAGGAGCTTGCAAACCACCTCAGTGACTTCGGCTTGGGTAATGGATGAGTCCACCTCTGAGTCCTCAGCCTCCTCCTCCTCAATGGAAGACATGACGGTGGGATTGAGGAGATCCTCAAAGTATTCCTTCCACCACCCAACAATGTCCCCAGTCGAGGTCAACAGCTCCCCACCCACACTGTAAACAGTGTTGGCAGAGTACTGCTTCCCCCTCCTGAGGCACCAGACAGTTTGCCAGAATTTCTTTGAGGCTGACCGATAGTCCTTCTCCATGGCCTCCCCAAACTCCTCCCAGTTCCGAGTTTTTGCCTCTGCAACTGCCCGAGCCGTGGCACGCCTGGCCTGCTGATACCTGTCAGCTGCCTCAGGAGTCCAGGAGGTCAACATGGCCTGATAGGACTCCTTCTTCAGCTTGACGGCATCCCTTACTTCTGGTGTCCACCACCAGGTTCGGGGATTGCCGCCACGACAGGCACTGGAGACCTTGTGGCCACAGCTCCAAACAGCTGCATCTACAATGGAGGTAGAGAACATGGTCCACTCAGACTCAATGTCCCCCGCCTCCCTCAGAAGCTGGGAGAAGCTCTCCTGGAGGTGGGAGTTAAAGACCTCCCCGACAGAGTGCTTGGCCAGATGTTCCCAGCAGACCCTCACCATACGTTTGGGCCTGCCAGGTCTGTCTGGCTTCCTCCTCTGCCAGCGGATCCAACTCACCACCAGGTGGTGATCAGTTGACAGCTCAGCCCCTCTCTTCACCCGAGTGTCCAAGACATAGGGCCGGAGATCAGATGAAACGACAACAAAGTCGATCATCGACCTCCGACCTAAGGTGTCCTGGTGCCATGTGCACTTATGGACACCCCTATGCTCGAACATGGTGTTTGTTATGGACAAACCGTGACTAGCACAGAAGTCCAATAACAAAGCACCACTTGGGTTCAGATCGGGGAGGTCGTTCCTCCCAACCACGCCCCTCCAGGTGCCACTGTCGTTGCCCACGTGAGCACTGAATTCCCCCAGTAGAACAATGGAGTCCCCAGTCTGAGCACCTCTCCCAGGGACTCCAAGAAGGCCGGATACTCTATACTGCTATTCGGCCCGTAGGCACAAACAACAGCAAGAGCCCTCTCCCCAATCCGAAGGCGCAAAGAGGCAAACCTCTCGTTCAGTGGGGTAAACTCCAACACATGGTGGCTGAGCTGGGGAGCTATAAGCAAGCCCACACCAGCCGGCCGCAGCTCACCATGGGCGACTCCAGAAAAGTGGAGAGTCCAGCCCCTCTCAAGGAGCTGGGTTCCAGAGCCCAAGTTGTGCATGGAAGTGAGCCCGACTATCTCTAGCCAGTACCTCTCAACCTCCCACGCAAGCTCAGGCTCTTTCCCCCCCAGCGAAGTGACATTCCATGTCCCAACAGCTACCCGCTGTGTTCAAGGATCAGGTCGTTGAGGCCCCTGCACGTCACCGCTTCAGGCTGAGCCTGGCCAGGCCCTGTGGGCAAAGGCCCGGCCACCAAGCGCTCGCATATGAGCCCCAACCCCGGGCCTGGCTCCAGGGTGGGGCTCCGGCTGCGCCATACCAGGCGATGTCACGGTCCTTGATTGATTATTCTCCATAAGGGTTTTGGTGAACTGCTCTTGGTCTGGCCTGTCACCTAGGACCTGTCTGCCTTGGGAGACCCTAACAGGGGTGTAATGCCCCTGACAACATAGCTCCTAGGATCATTCAAGCACACAAACCCCTCCACCACAATAAGGTGGCAGTTCTAGGAGGGGTGTAATCTTTTTCTATCATTTAAATAGTTATTCATCAATCTAGAAATTTAACTATATATGTAAAATGAAACGCAACCCTGTAGAACAGGATAAAGCGGCTAGAGATAATGAGATGAGATGAGATAAAATGAAACGGTACATGAAGAAAACATCAGGATGAATTTGGAAATCTGTTTGTGACATCAAGGCCAGCCGACACCAAGTATATAGTTATTGACTAGCTTATCTATGAGCTCCAGCCTGGGTAGGTCTCTAACTAAATACTGACACCTCGTGGTGAAAAGTAACAAGTAATATCAGGGTATAAACAAGGGCTGTGTCTTCTGTGATCAGTTCAGGAGAGGTGTTCAGATCCAGGGGGTCACTACTGGTGTTTGACAAACTCAGACTTTTGAATTCTTTTTTTTTGTTAGTTTGTTTAAAAATTGCATTAATAACACTTCCTCTGGATAAAATAAGGGTCTTTTTTTTGGGGGGGGGCACAATATCATATTCTTTCATAGGGCCCAAAATTTCTAGTGGTGCCCCTGCAAGAGGGGTTGAGTGTGGACTCGTTTTCTCCCTTGCAGTGATTGTATGTCGGGTTTCACCTCAGAAACTGATGAAGTGGTAGAACCCAATGTTAAACTCCTAAAGACGTACAAAATGGGCATGTTAACAGGGTATTTTCTGTCGCCTGAAGACAGTCAAATTTGACGCTTTCATGTGGACGCCGAACTCAGTGTTATGGCCCAAATGGCGTTCCATACCCGCCGAGCGCATGCACGTGTCTCTCCATTGGACAGGGAGTGGTGTCGTGCGCGTGGAGTGTGTGAGGCGTTTCTTTTGGAAGTGAGAGACTGAGGCGAACAGCGAACTGTGGCCTTCACTAAACTATCATTAAAAACCAACCAAAATAAACCCAGAAAATAAAAAGTCAAGTTTATTTGTATCGCGCTTTTAACAATAAACATTGTGGCAAAGCAGCTTTACAGAATTTGAACAACTTAAAACATGAGCTAATTTTATCCCTAATCTATCCCCAATGATGAAGCCTGTGGTGACGGTGGCAAGGAAAAACTCCCTCAGACGACATGAGGAAGAAACCTCGAGAGGAACCAGACTCAAAAGGGAACCCATCCTCATTTGGGCAGCAACAGACAGCATGACTATAACATTAACAGTTTTAACATGAAGTCAGTTTCGTTGATGTTATAAACTCTTCATTGATGGAAACTTGAGTGCAAAACTGTTCATGATAACTGCAGCCCTAAAGTTAGCAAGACAACTGTAGTCCTCAGCCATAAAAGCATTACTGTAAGAGTCCAGAGCGTCCTCCAGGTGTGACTTTCAACTGTCCTCATGGGGCCGTCCTCCACAGGAGCGATGCGATGAGACTCCAACCAGACACAGGGCACCAGGATGGATCAGGCAGGTCCGAGGGGCAGAAGAGGTCAGCATCTCGATCCCAGGACCAACATATAACTCAGAGGGACAGATTGGGGGGGGGGGGGAGAGAAAACACTGCTCTGGCTGGTGTGTGTGTGTGTGTGTTTTAGGAATGTTTCCTGTAAACGTGTGTTCGATTCGGTCAGAAATACAGAGAGAGCTGAAGACGGTGTCGAGTTGATGGGACTGACTCAACGCTCGCACTCTGAGGAGGAGTGTTTCCTGTCACAAAATGACTCTTTTACACTTCTCTCTGCTCTTTACTTTTAAAACTGATATAAACCTGATATATCAATCACATAGTTGTTCCCCTTTTATTTACCACACACTAAACTTTATACAGAAAAACGTTTTTCTTCATTTAAAGATTAAAAATAAAACGATTTTGACCTTTAAAGTGGTCAGTATGTGGTGTAAATCAAATGGTGCTAAACCCCCCAAATCCATTTTAATTCCAGCTAGTGATGCGACAAAACAGGACAAATACCGGGGGGGGGGGGGGGGGGGGGGGGGGGAATACTTTTGCAAGACACTGTAGATATAGACTGATAGCATGGCCCAAGGAAAGGCGAGAAACAGCTCGGAGGCTAATGAGACAGAATACACAAGCATGTGCACAAGATCAGCAACAGGGTTCCAGTAGAACAAGGTGGAAAACCAGGACTAGCAATTAGCAATACCAGTTTATAAGAACCCATTATGTGGAATATTGAGGATATAAACACTGTAGCAACATGTCCACAGATAGAAGTTGGACAGCTCTGTGTGTACGACTGATTTAATGAGACACAAATAAGACAGAAGTGTTAATAAACAGTATTTTACTACAGTTTTCACTCCTGTCCATGTGTGGAGCAGCCATCTTGGATTCTGAAGTCATAGTAGTTTTATTTCACTTGTTTTCCCACCTGAGCATTTCATAATCTGTCGTGTCCACTGAAGGCAGGTGAGCGTTCAGCACGCTCAGTGTCATCGTGTCCCTCAGCTGACATTACTGATGATGTTTAAGTCACAGCTCAGAGCTGTTGTGTTGTTTGGGGACAGATGAGAGCTGTGACTCTGTCTGTCGTCTCCAACACAGAAGACAAATCACTGAGGATTTTTTGTTTGTTTGTTTTTTTATGTCTATAGAGCAGTGTTTCTCAACCACTGGGTCGCGAAGTGCCTTCTCATGGACCACAATTTTTTTTTTTTTCAATTTGAAGCTAATTTTTAGTCAGGTACAATTGCTGGGTTGTGTCTGACATCACAGTCACCTCATTAGATATGCGAGACATGAAGTGGAGGTCAGGTAAGCTCCCTGTTCACAAAGCATTACTATAAGACGACCAGGTTTCTGAGAAGAAAACCGGAGATATTTTCGGTTCGGCGGTGAAAATATCATTAAAACGCCTAATGTTTTCATCTTTGTAATAAAAATGGGGGGGGGCATTTCTGGCTTTCATGTATTTGATCACACATTGCATAAAAAGTGGGATTTTCCTCACTGAGTGCACTGTAGGCCAATTCTGCACCTTCTTTAGGTTCATATTAATTAATTAAAGACAAGATGAAAAACTCTGGTATGAGGTACACAGTTTAGATTTATAGACTCTTAAATTGTCGGCTTGTTGAAATAGATATTTTAGACCCTTGAAAATAAATATATTAAATTAATTACCATATACACCGGCGGCACGGTGGTGTAGTGGTTAGCGCTGTCACCTCGCAGCAAGAAGGTCCGGGTTCGAGCCCCGTGGCCGGCGAGGGCCTTTCTGTGTGGAGTTTGCATGTTCTCCCTGTGTCCGCGTGGGTTTCCTCCGGGTGCTCCGGTTTCCCCCACAGTCCAAAGACATGCAGGTTAGGTTAACTGGTGACTCTAAATTGAGCGTAGGTGTGAATGTGAGTGGGAATGGTTGTCTGTGTCTATGTGTCAGCCCTGTGATGACCTGGCGACTTGTCCAGGGTGAACCCCGCCTTTCACCCGTAGTCAGCTGGGATAGGCTCCAGCTCGCCTGCGACCCTGTAGAACAGGATAAAGCGGCTACAGATAATGAGATGAGAGATGAGATAGATAACATTATAAGTGGAATATTAATCAATGATATTAGTGATCATCTACCAGTTTTTACAATTTATGACTGTAATCATAAGAGAAATGTGATAGACCATAAACTTAAGTATAGAAGAGTTAGGACTGAGGAAGCCATGTTTGCTTTAAATAATGATTTATTAATACAAGATTGGGAATCAGTTTATATAGAGAATAGCATTAATAGAACATATGATAACTTAAGTATATTCAAATTATTATATGATAAAAATTGCCCACTGAAGCAGTATAGTACAAAACTATAATGACCAACCTTGGATTACTAAGGGATTACAAAATGCCTGTAAGAAGAAAAACACTATATAGAGAATTTATTAAATTAAGAACCAAAGAGGCAGAAAATAAATATAAAAAATATAAAAACAAGTTAACGAGTATCATAAGGAGATGGATTATTATAGTAAATTAATATATAATAGCAAAAATAATATTAAAGGAATATGGACTATATTAAATAGTATTATTAAAGATAGCTCTGGACAAATACATTACCCTAAATACTTTAATGACAAAGGTATCGAAAATTATAACATGGATGTAGTTGCTAATAGTTTTAATAATTTTTTTGTTAATGTTGGACCAAGATTAGCTCAAAATATCTCTGATCCGGTAACAAATGATGATTGTATAGATAATATTATAAAGAGGAATTCTTGTTCTATGTTTCTTACACCAGTAGATGAGAAGGAAATTATTGATATAGTTAATAAATGTAGTAATAAAATATCCACAGATTGTAATGATATTGATATGAAACTAGTGAAAACTATTATTGGGGGGATTTCTAAACCATTAACATACATCTGTAACTTGTCATTTCAAACTGGTACATTTCCAAGCAATATGAAAATAGCAAAAGTAATTCCACTGTATAAATCTGGGGACAAACACAACTTCACAAATTACAGACCTGTTTCTTTACTTCCTCAATTCTCCAAAATTCTTGAAAAACTATTCAATAACAGATTCGATAAATTCATTGAAAAATACAAACTACTCAGTGATGGTCAATATGGATTCAGAGCAAATAGATCAACAGAGATGGCACTAATGGAATCAATTGAAGAAATCAGTAACTCTATAGATAAGAAATATGTCGCTGGGATATTTATTGATCTTCAAAAAGCTTTTGATACTATTAATCATGATATATTAATTAATAAGATGGAACAACATGGGATAAGGGGAGTTGTATTAAACTGGATAAAAAGTTATTTGGGGGCGGCACGGTGGTGTAGTGGTTAGCGCTGTCGCCTCACAGCAAGAAGGTCCTGGGTTCGAGCCCCGTGGCCGGCGAGGGCCTTTCTATGTGGAGTTTGCATGTTCTCCCCGTGTCCACGTGGGTTTCCTCCGGGTGCTCCGGTTTCCCCCACAGTCCAAAGACATGCAGGTTAGGTTAACTGGTGACTCTAAATTGAGCGTAGGTGTGAATGTGAGTGTGAATGGTTGTCTGTGTCTATGTGTCAGCCCTGTGATGACCTGGCGACTTGTCCAGGGTGAACCCCGCCTTTCGCCCGTAGTCAGCTGGGATAGGATCCAGCTCGCCTGCGACCCTGTAGAACAGGATAAAGCGGCTACAGATAATGAGATGAGATGAGATTTACTTATCTTCAAAATCTTCATGTAAGTGTAATAACATTGCGGCACAAACTCGTGTCACTGATTTACGCCGAGTCACATAAAATCCTTTGTTCTGAAATCAATAAAATAAATAAATCCCAATCCCGCTTTACCTTTAGATAGATTTAGACCAAACTTTGTAAGATCTTTAGTGCTTTTATTTTAGGAACAGCGTTTTCTTTCATCATTTGTAATTCTTCCTCGCTTCCTCGCTTCTTCCTCATTTGTAATTCTTCCTCGCTTATAGAACAGGATAAAGCGGCTACAGATAATGAGATGAGATAAATATGTTTTGTTCTGGAACAAATTTACATGAGTTAGAAAACATAATCTCTTCAGAATTGTGCAGATTAAAAAGTTGGTTTGATCGAAATAAATTATCATTAAATCTGTCTAAAACAAAAATCATGTTATTTAATATAAAATAAATAGAGCAATAAATGTGCAGGTAGATGGTGTTGATATTGAAAGAGTTTCTAATAATAAATTTCTTGGGGTAATAATAGATGATAGAATTAATTGGAAATCACATATAAAATACATACTAATGAAACTATCAAGAAGCATATCTGTCTTGAGTAAAGCTAAGCACGTCCTGTACTATAATTCACTCCGCATTCTTTACTGTTCCCTGGTTTTACCGTGCTTAAATTACTGCTCAGTGGTGTGGGGAAATACGTATAAATGTTCACTTCATGCAATAACTATACTTCAAAAAAGAGCTCATCTCATTATCTCTAGCCGCTTTATCCTTCTACAGGGTCGCAGGCGAGCTGGATCCTATCCCAGCTGACTACGGGCGAAAGGTGGGGTTCACCCTGGACAAGTCGCCAGGTCATCACAGGGCTGACACATAGACACAGACAACCATTCACACTCACATTCACACCTACGCTCAATTTAGAGTCACCAGTTAATCTAACCTGCATGTCTTTGGACTGTGGGGGAAACCGGAGCACCCAGAGGAAACCCACACGGACACAGGGAGAACATGCAAACTCCACACAGAAAGGCCCTCGCCGGCCCCGGGGCTCGAACCCAGGACCTTCTTGCGGTGAGGTGACAGCGCTAACCACTACACCACCGTGCCGCCCTCAAAAAAGAGAGCTATAAGAATAATTCATAGTGCTGGTTACCGAGATCATACTAATTCACTATTCTTAAATTCAAAATGTTTAAAATTCAGGGATATTATAGAATATAAAACTGCGTATAAAGTAAGGAATTATAAAGTACCAAGGAATATCCAAACAATGTTCTCGGATAGAGAGGGGGGCTATAATTTTAGGGGAAAATTGAAATTTAAAATTCGCAGTGCTAGGACAACGTTAAAAATGTTCAGTATTTCTATTTGTGGAGTAAAGCTATGGAACAGTTTGAATGTGGAGCTCATGAAATGTACAACTATAAACCAGTTCAAAAAAAAGGTATAAGGAACAGATCTTTATGAGGTATAGAGAGGTGGAATTACAATAACATGCTATTGATAATATAAGTGTATATATGTGGGTCTGGGTACATATATATATATATATATATATATATATATATATATATATATATATATATATATATATATATATATATATATATATATATGTGAGTAATTATATATGCAATTGTATGTAATATATAAGCATGATATGCATAATTATGATATGGTGTCTGTGTACGTATGGATGTGTATAAGGTATGTGTATATGTATGTACTGTATATATGTATTGTATGTGTGTATATATGCATAACATAAGTATCTGTATATATGATTTGATTTGGTCGATATTATACCATGTTGGTATGTCTTGGTATGTTTTCTTTTTTTGTTGATTTGTTTTCTTTTGTATATATAGTTTATTATGGTGGAAAGTGACGTTTGATTAGCGGTGGTATAGAGGGTTAGGATTTGATAAGTTATTTACTTCTTCCTAATCCTTTACAAACATTATTATGTTACTGCCTTGTGGCTACGCTATTCTGTTTATGACGATGTTTTGATGATTGCATTTTTTATTTTATTTTTGTTTTTTTGTTTGTGTTTTTTTATATCTTCTTTACTGTTCAGAATCAATCAATCAATCAATCAATCAATCAATCAATGATTGTGTGAGTTACATGTGATCAAGTCCTAGAATAAATCTTAGTTCCCAAGACTCAGGGGATTTCAAGCAGATTTTCATCAGAGCCGTTGAAAAAATTAACATCTCTCACAGACCCATCCAGCTGCTGTCATAAAAATCAAAGTGAGGCTCCACCCCAAAATGGCACGTGTACTGTGTACATACACAGGGTATAGTAAGTACAGTGATGCACTGTAAAAAAAAAATTGCTGTAAAAACACAGGAAATTCTGTACAGTAATGAACTGTTCTTTGTAAATACAGTTGTATACTGCAAATGCTGTTGCCTTTGAGGAACAAAATATTAACAGTAAGCTGCTGTGCAATCTTACGGTATACTACAGTATTTTTTTTCAGTCAGTCCTGAGCTCGCCCATAACTCATCTGAGCAAAATCATGTTGCATCAGGTCCTACCATCACATTTAGCACAGTCAATGTCAAGAAATTAAAAACTAAGTGCAAGATATTATAGATCGACAGTTTTATTAAAGAAAGAAGGAAGTAAAAGAGGAAGATTTAAAGAAGATGATTTTCACCAGGGGCTACAGCACCTAACTGGACAGAGCGCCACCTGCTGCTTTCCTCCTGGCCTACACACACTGCAATCCATCCTGCTCCTGTGATTTACTTAACAAGGTCATTACCTTCTTATTTTAGGCAGTGTTAGCCTGTTATGCCATTTTGGGTTGAATTTGCATTGTACTGACTTTTTTTTTTGCCAAAATAGCAGAAGAATAAAAAGGTAAAAATTACAGCTTAAAGTTACTTGGTCTTAGCTGCATAAATGTTTTTAGTTAGTTAGCATACTCCCCTTAGGTCCTGAGTACACAAAATGTTGTCTTATTGTGTTAATGTATTTGTTGAGTATTTCTTAGCCACAGGATTGCATTGATAAACAGTCAAATCAAACTAAGTTATGCTGTCTAGCTTGGTTATTTGAGTTTAGCCTGTTCTAATTTGCAGTGTAATCAAATGTCTAAAGAAAAGTTGATGTGCTATCAAATCTATGAAAGGGACTAGGCTGTATTTTACCATTTGTTGTGGTGCTACCTAAAGTTAAAAGAAAAAGGGGTGAAAAAAGGATGTGTCAAGCTGCTTTTTGCCCCACACAGGGAGGGGAAACCTGTTTGTTATTTCCAGCTGATGCAAATAAGAGACAAAAAGTTTAAAATGTGCACTCAGGTTATGGAGCTCGCTAACAGTTAACTGGCTGCAAAATGAATCCTGTATTGTTTTTGCCGGTGTAAGTATGTTTTTTTAAGCTTTTCGTTCGTGTCTTTACAACAAAGCCCTGCGAATTGAAGTGTAAACAAACAACAGTTGGCGTGATTCTCGCTTGTGTTGGCTCTTATCTCTCAGCTAAATCATTCACAAAGATCATCAGAAACCCCTTTAAAGACCTGGATCTTAGTTAAACAAGATGGAGAAGAGATCACGGCGCATTGTAACTGTATGGCTGGGTAAATTTTGTTGCGACCTTCATGCATATGGACTTTATTATTTGTGGTTGCTTTGATCGCGTGCACTTGCTTTGGTGGCTGATTTGTTTTGTATTCTTCTTGTAAGGTTTTATTGTTATTAATATTGAATAAAAAGTAACTGGGATATATCATTGTTAATTATCATTCAAATTTTAGGTAAATTATTTTAATTTGCATTTTTTGTAAGGATTTTATAAGGGAAATAAGGATTTTGGAAGTTGGTTATTGTTTTATTATTTTTGTGCATATCCAGTAATGCCATATATAAATGCTGAAACAATTAAAAAATAAAATATACATTACACAGCTCCTAGAGATTGCAAATACCTAAACGAGATAAATCAAAACTGAGCCGGCCAAATTGTCTAGAATTTGTGTAGAATGCTAAACCACAGCGATTCATCCAATCCCGTGGGTTTTTCTCGGGGTCGGGGTACCTTAACACAATTTTCCCCCCATGGTGGCACGAAGGAATCAGTCTCGAGATTAATTATTATGGGTTTAACTCATAAAGCGCACTCTTCCCGTGACAGCTCATTCACGAGGATAACCAATCTTCCCGTGCCTTTACACGAGGATAACCAAACAATCTTTCCGTGCCTCTACACGAGGATAACCAAACAATCTTCCCGTAAACCAGCTACAAGGATAACCAAACAAAATAAACAACTGAGTTTTTTTCTGATACCACCAACCAGGCGGAAGTCCCCCCTAGAAAAATTATTTTCCAAAAAAAAAAATCCTTACCTGGTTGATGGTATTCCCCGTACAGGCCACCAAATTGTAAAGGTTCCTCCAGCTGGAACGGTCAACTTCTCCAGACCAATGCCCTCGTGCCACCTGCAGAATTCTGGAGCAAAACACCGCGAAAAAAACAGACCAGAAAACCAGAGATTGGCTTCACAGATTGGCCGTTTATTCACAGTCTTTTCACCAAAGAGAAAATATTCCAAACAACCTTTTATAATATCCCCAGAGCTGTTTATCTTCCTAAAGGCAGCTGTGTTTATGTGTTGTGTCTGTCGAATATATGTGTGTGTGTGTAATGTGTGCGTGATGCGTAAATGTCTTGTGCCAGGTTTGTTAATGAACACATTATCACTTAGCCAGCTTTGTTAATGAAACCATTAGAGCTGTAGATGGTATTAGGACTGAATTAACCGCCCTGCGTCTAATGACTACTCAAAATCGTATGGCCCTTGATATTTTGTTGGCAGAAAAGGGGGGTGTTTGTGGGTGTGTCTGACATCATTGCAGGCCTTGGTGCTGTTCAGACACATTTCTGATCAATAATACACATTTCATATCAAAATAAGCAGAATGTTCTGATGATATGATAGCAATGTTCAGACAGAATGGAATTTTTAAACAATGTCTAGCTGAGACAGAAGGTCATTTTAACTGAACAGAATAAATCCTTACAATTTTGTCACAAAATAAATTACTGCCTTCTTGGTCAAGAATAAATGCTTACAATTATTTATCCTTACAAAGGAATAAAACCTTACACTTCTGTACACCCTGTTAAAGAAAGCGAGACATGTTGTTTTCAGTATGGCAGCCATCAAGTGAGGAGTAAACAAAACAACAGCTGGGGACTTTAGCGCTTTGTGACTAAAAAAGTAACAAAAAATAACGACACATAACAAGAAAAGTACTTGGAAAACACTAAGGACAGAGCTGAGAGGGATATACAAACCTTTCACAAAGTGATCACTGCAAACTTGAGCATGCTTCGACTCGACTTCCTTCGATTTCAGTGAGAGGTTCAAAAGCCACCTTTCTCGACATCTTTTTGTGAAATCCTGTGTTCATTCACCCTTTTTCATTAGTTTACAGGGAACCCTTACGAAACTTTTGTCAGTTTCACAGTTTGATCAATTCAAACAATGTAAGCGTGAGGCATTTTTCATGCGAGCAATGCACCTTCTCCGTACAAACGCTTTGTCAACTGAGCTTTGGTAGACCACCAGCTAAAGTTATGAATAACTAATGAGGCGGATGTGACATCACGTGAAACCCAAGAATAAAGATGATCATTTGCAACATATGTGCCAAAACCTGCAGCAATACATTTGCATATTTCAGACACATTGTATGCCTAATGTGTCTTTTAAGTGTGGCTTCCCTGAATGCCTTCAAGTCTCACACAAACAAAGATTTGGGGGGGTGGGGGTGGGGGGGGTTATATTCAGTAGGGTATGCAAGTTGTATACAGATTGTTGAGAAGCTGTTTGACATGATCAATTGTTCTTGATTTTATTTTAGAATTTCAAGAATTTCATTATCCTTTAACTGGTTAGTTGTTGTATGTATTTGATGTAGTGGCTTTAATAGAGCTAATGTTATACAGCCATGTCTAAGCATGGTTAAAAAAAAAAAGAAACTGACTTCAGAGTAGGAATGATGATGATTTTATGGATTTATTTTGCAAAAATTTAATTACTTTAAGTTTATCAGTCACTGAATGTGTTTGACTCCGCACTGACTTTAATAAAAGCCTTTTGTTGTAAGGCCATCTCTTGTCTATACGAGCAATTTTCAGGGGTTTTGCATTTTGAAATATAAGATTTTTAAATAATTTTCTTCTAGCAGTGCTATACTGTAAAGATCACGCTCTACAGTACTTTATTACATTTTATAGTAATAAACAGTTTATGAAGATTACAGTAAGAACACAAACAGTATTACAGTGTAAAGCTTATATTCTATACAGCACAGTACTGTATTTTTTTTTTTTTAATAGTAGGTACACTGTAGAAAAGCAGTTTCAAGCTGGCAACTGTAGCTGGCAGTAGTTTACTGTAATTAAACAGGGAAATTTTTGACAGTGTACCGTTAATGAATACAAGCAGTCGCCGGACAGCCGACACGTGTGTGTACACAGTAAGCCTGATGCAGCATCTTATCATTTTGGCTTGTGAACATGGGTGTTAACGACACCATAAACATAGAAGCATGGCGTACGCCCTTTACATCTACAGTGCAGTCTGAGAATACAGTCCCAGCAAAAGTGAAAGGTAAGATAATAGTTCTATAATAGTTATACCTGTACTCATTGATTGTTGCATGTAACAGTCTATGTAAAGTATGTAATGTCTATTGTTGTCTAAGTTATTTGTGTTTAGTTTATGTTAATGTCCTGCTTTTGTTATGACTATTATGTTTTGTGTTCTGCAGAACAGGAACCTGCTGTAAACTAGTTTGTTAAACTGAGTCAGGCCTGTCTTAACTGTAACTGCACTGTTACTTTTAATACTTTCCTGTATAATAAATGAAAATGAAGATGTATAAGACAGTAGTGAGACCAGCTGTGATGTATGGATTGGAGACCGTACCCTTAACGAAGAGACAGGAGGCAAAGTTGGAGGTGGCGGAGTTGAGGATGTTAAGGTCTGCGATGGGAGTGACGAGGTTGGACAGGATAAGGAACGAGCACATCAGAGGGACAGCACATGTGGAGAGCTTGGGAATGAAGCTAAGAGAGATGAGACTGAGATGGTACGGGCACATCCTGAGAAGAGATGCAGAGCATGTGGGAAGGAGAATGTTGAGGATGGAGCTGCCAGGCAAACGAAAACGAGGAAGGCCAAAGAGGAGATACATGGATGTGGTGAGAGAGGACATGAAAGTGGCAGGTGTGGTAGAGAAGGATGCGGAAGACAGGGAGCAATGGAGACGAAAGATCCGCTGTGGCGACCCTTAATCAGGAGCAGCCAGAAGAAGATTATTGATTAAACTAACGACAAGAGGTCTGACAAGAGGTTGGCTGTGTTGGTTTGAGTATTTGACACCAATAAAGGAGCCAAGATGAGAATGCTAGACATGCCAGTCTGCAACATTGGCACTGCGCAGGAGATCTTCCAAACACTTGCTCAAGTTCTAAGGTTAGTTAAATTATTTTTTTTTCATATTTCAAATTGAAGTGCAACAAAATAATGTTAGAATTCATAGATTTGGTGTTTTATAAACAGTATTTCAGAAGCCATTCAGTATTAATCAACTTTGTCAACTTGTGTATGCAAATATTATACCTGTAGTAAGAATATTAAATTGATACATTGTAGTCACTATCAATTTATGAAAAATAATATCTTTCATTGTGTGTTTCAGGAAGCAAGACATCCCATGAGACAACTTTGTGGGCTTTGCCAGTGACAACTGCAGTGTCATGATACAGTAGGTAGAAGGAACTCTGTTCTAACCAGGATTCGAAAGAAAAATCAAAATGTTTTCAACATTGGTTGTATATGCCACTTGGCAAATCTGTGTGTGGCAGCTGGAGTGAAACAGATGTCAATTCCAGTTGATGAGTTGCTGGTTGACATTGATTTGATGCTGACATGGCACTGACTGACAGTGAGGGGCACAAGAGGAGAACTGGAAGAAGAAGAAACCTTTATTCGTCACATGCACACTTCAAGCACAGTGAAATTCATCCTCTGCATTTAACCCATCTGAAGCAGTGAACATACGCACACACTCAGAGCAGTGGGCAGCCACACCAGAGCGCACGGGGAGCAGTCAGGGGTTCGGTACCTCACTCAAGGGCACCTCAGCCCAAGGCCACCCCACGTTAACCTAACTGCATGTCTTTGGACTGTGAGGGAAACCAGAGCACCCGGAGGAAACCCACACAGACACGGGGAGAACATGCAAACTCTACACAGAAAGGCCCTCACCGGCCGCTGGGTTCGAACCCGGAACCTTCTTGCTGTGAGGCGACAGTGCTAACCACTACACCACCGTGCCACCCATGGTGTGGTGTGGGTGGACATTCTGAAAAGAAACTGCAGTGGGAGAGGTTAATTCCCTGTGATGAGGAAGGTGATGGAAGCTTTGCTGTGTCTGCCTCACAGTAATGCTGATTGTGAGAGAGTTCTCTCTCAAATGAGAAAGATACATACTGATTGTAGGAAAAGCATGAACTCAGACACTTTGACATCTTTGTTGTAATGTAAACTGAACACACACCTGCTGCGATATAGAACCTTCCAGTGACCACATCATAAAATTAGCTCATGTTTAAAGTGATTAAAATTCTGTAAAGCTGCTTTATGACAAAGTTTATTATTAAAAGTGCTATAAAAATAAACTTTACATGACATCAAACTGGCAAAGGGAGCAGCGTATGCCTACAGTAGTGAACAGTGTTGAGTGTGCCAGCTGAAAGTTGCTTTGTACTTTCTAAGACTTAATGACCAATATAATTGTTACCGTGTATATAATCTTCATATCATCGTTCCTCATTTTGGATTTAATGCAGTGTGCAGCATATTGCAGTGTGCAAGTTATTGCTGAAACAAATGGAGGTAAGATTACCTTATTTTATGCATGGTTATGTTAGTAGTTACTAAGGATTTTTTTTATCGAAAGTAAGGATTTTGAGACACTGTAGTACAGGTGACACTAATTTGGGGTTGACATGGACGTTAGTGAATGATTTCTCTAAACTGTTCTCAGATCAGTGATATATTCACTGCTATGAAACACCTTAAATCAAAGGTTAATTCCTCTGTGAATTAGTGAGTGTTTAGAGATACAGATCTGTCTCCATGAGACGGTGTGGATTTATTGCTGGTGAATGTGAAAGTAACTCACCTCTCGCCTTTCTTTAAGTCCTGTTTTCCACACACACTCCTGTTGGAGGTCATGTCTCCTTCTCCAGATTACAGCAGGACACACGTTTACTTCACTCCAACATCGGTGTGTTCAACTAAATCCTGTATTAGCACAGAGTTCACTTAAATAGTCACAGGATCAAGTCATAAAACAACCTGTGGACATTCAAACTCCAGTAAAAACCACAAACCTCTTCTGCATCTAGTCTCACTTCAGTGTGTTTATATATTATAGCTTTAGATTTCATATCAGTGGTTGGAACATTTAAAGTTGATTAATTCAAACCAAATTCTATGTGGTTTCATATCCCAAGATCCTGATCTTAAAAAAATTAGGAGGGATTGACTTTCTTTTAAAATGCAATTTTGAAGTAAACAAGATTCCTCTTAAATTGCCAAATTTCCACAGCCAGCTTCTTCAGTAGTGGAAAATATTTACTCATATTTTTTTCTCTATTTTTTTCACAGCAAGAAGGTCCGGGTTCGAGCCCCGGGGCCGGCGAGGGCCTTTCTGTGTGGAGTTTGCATGTTCTCCCCGTGTCCGCGTGGGTTTCCTCCGGGTGCTCCGGTTTCCCCACAGTCCAAAGACATGCAGGTTAGGTTAACTGGTGACTCTAAATTGAGCGTAGGTGTGAATGTGAGTGTGAATGGTTGTCTGTGTCTATGTGTCAGCCCTGTGATGACCTGGCGACTTGTCCAGGGTGTACCCCGCCTTTCGCCCGTAGTCAGCTGGGATAGGCTCCAGCTTGCCTGCGACCCTGTAGAACAGGATAAAGCGGCTAGAGATAATGAGATGAGATGAGATATTTTTTTTCTCCTCGTGGATCAGCCTTATGGAACAACAGAGTGATTACAATTCAGGGTTTCCCATACATAGACCACTGTGTGGCGCAGCGCCACACAATGGATTCCTATCGCCACACAATCAGACTCGCGATTTTGAAAAAAAAAAAATTCCGTTGCATATCGTTCCATTCCATTCATTCCTGAGTTGTTCGCGCCGAGTCCTTTTTCCCGCGAGTGCCGGCGTTAATTACTAATCCTTTTTAAACTTTTTTTCTACAAATAAATTTCCAGTATCCTCTTCATTTTCATTGTACTGTCGCTTTCATTTTTGTACTTTTCACTTTCGCTTTCCTTTTTCCGGTTTTTTTCCCAGTTTTTTCTCTTTCTTTTTTCGGAAGAACGCCGAGACCGGAAGCTTTCTTTTTCTCTCCTCCTGTGTAAAGTCCACAAGCGGAGGCCATCTGATCTGCTTTAATATCAACAGATCTTCATTTAAGGTACGTGAATCTTTTCATCATGGCACACCTTCAGCCTGTTCAGTGTGCTGAGTGCAGGATGTTTAGTCATTCTTCCTCCGTCACTAGCGATAGCTCTATTAGCTTTACTTGTGATAAGTGCAGATTAGTTAGCTCTCTGACGGAGAAGATTACAGTGCTAGAAGCGCGTGTCCAGGCTTTAGAGCAGGTTAGTGAGCGTGAGAACAGTGTAGTTTCTGTTAGGGAAAGTCTGGACGCCCTAGGTGGAGTTAGCAATCCCCCAACTCTGGCATTAGAGCCCTTACAGCAGGGCGAATGGGTGACGGCTCGGCGGCATAAGTGTAGAGCCAAAGCTACCGCTGAGGCTTGCCCACGGGAGCACCACTCCTCTCCGCGTCACGTGTCGAACAGGTTTGCTCTCCTTAGTGATGCACCCACTGAGAAACCTGAAAGAGCTCTGGTTATAGGGGACTCTATCATACGGCACGTGAAATTAGCTCAGCCTTTAGGGGCACCAGCAGCTTTAGTCAGGTGTATACCGGGAGCCAGGGCGCCGGACATAGCAGGTAATCTTAGGGTCCTAGGCAAGCACAGGTTCTCAAAGATAGTTATCCATGCAGGAGCTAATGATATACGCCTTCGTCAGTCTGAGGTTACTAAGATTAACTTTGTAGAGGTGTTTAAATTAGCGAAGGCGATGTCCGATGCTGTAGTATGCTCTGGCCCCATCCCAATGCGGCGTGGCGATGTAGCTTACAGCAGGTTATGGTCGCTGAACTGCTGGCTGTCCAGGTGGTGCTCTGAAAACAGTGTGGGCTTTATAGATAATTGGGCTAATTTTGAGGGCACTGCTGGCCTGTTAGGGCGGGACGGTATCCATCCCACTCGGGAAGGTGCTGCTCTCATTTCCTGCAGCATAGGTCATAGTCTCAGAACAGGCCTAGTTAATTTCTGACAATCCAGACCCAAGGCCAGGGAGCAGACGGACAGGCTAAACCGACTGTCTGCTAGCTGCACAGAGTCGTCACTCAGGGCCCACTACATCGAGACTGTGTCTGTTCCCCGAGCTCAACAAAAAGGTAGAAATTTTCAGAGAGTTTGTTCTAGTAACCTAATCAAGATAAAATTAGATCATACTGACTGTACAGCTGCTGCCAGCACTTTTGATCTAAAGGTAGGGCTATTAAATATTAGATCTCTTACATCTAAAGCGCTAATGGTTAATGAACTCATTACTGATCAGGAGTTTAATGTACTTTGTTTAACTGAAACATGGATTAAGCCAAATGAATATATAGCATTAAATGAAGCGAGTCCTCCTGGATACAGTTATATACACCAGCCTCGTCTAATTGGCAGAGGAGGAGGCTTCGCGGTTATTTATAATGATTATCTAGGTGTAACACACAAACCTGGTTATAAATTTAATACATTTGAAGTTCTTCATACTCATATAATGTATGTAGCCTCGAAAAATAAGTCTACCCAATTAATTCCATTGCTTATTATTTACAGGCCCCCGGGGCCATATTCTGAGTTTCTTTCTGAATTTGCAGATTTTATCTCAGATCTGGTTATTTCCTTAGACAAAGCTTTAGTTGTCGGAGATTTTAATATTCACTTCGATAACCCAGAAGACCCTTTAAAAACAGCATTTGTGTCCATCTTAGATTCAGTCGGGATTAAGCAGAATGTCATAGGACCGACCCATAATGGTGGTCACACCCTCGATCTAATACTAACATTCAGATTAAACGTAGAAAATATAGTCACACTTCCACAGTCTGAAGTTATCTCAGATCATTGTCTCATCTCATTCAAAATATGTCTGAGTAATAATATATGCACCTCACCATGCTACTGTATTAAACGTACTTTCACGTCAACTACTGCACAGAGCTTTATAAATGATCTCCCAGAGCTGTCAACTTTGATTGGGTCACTGTCAGCCCCTGCAGAACTTGATCAGGCAACTGAATGCTTAGAGTCAACATTCCGCCATACTTTAGATAATGTAGCTCCTCTAAAAAGGAAAATGGTCAGAGACAAAAAATTAGCACCCTGGTATAATGATGACACTCGCACATTAAAACAGACCACTCGAAAATTGGAACGTAAATGGCGTCAAACAAAATTGGTAGTGTTCAAATTAGCTTGGAAGGAGAGCTTCCTGAAGTATAGAAAAGCTCTTAGTGCTGCGAGATCAACATATTTCTCCTCCCTAATAGAAGATAACAAAAATAATCCTAGATTCCTATTTAATACTATAGCAAAATTAACCAGGAATAAGTCCGCTATCAACGCATGCACACCTGCAGTATGTAGTAGCAACGACTTCATGAATTTTTTTAATGACAAAATTGAGACTATCCGCCAAAAAATTCAAACTACTAATTTAAGGTTAGACAATGAAAGTGACCCTGTAGTTAACAATATAACTGTATCAGATCATCAGTTAGAATGTTTTACTCCCCTAAAAGAAACTGAATTACTTTCATTAATCTCTACATCAAAAGCCTCAACTTGCATACTAGATCCCTTACCGACACATCTATTCAAACAGATAATGCCTGGAGTAATTGAACCGCTTCTAAAAATAATAAATTCTTCTCTTATGATTGGCTATGTACCCAAATCCTTTAAACTAGCAGTTATCAAACCCCTGATTAAAAAACCTGACCTTGATCCCTGTCAGCTGTCCAATTATCGGCCAATATCAAACCTCCCCTTTATCTCCAAGATCCTTGAAAAAGCTGTGGCACAGCAGTTATGCTCATATTTACATAGGAATAACATCCATGAAATGCATCAGTCAGGATTTAGACCTCATCATAGCACAGAGACAGCTCTGGTTAAAGTAGTAAACGACCTACTGTTGGCGTCTGATCAGGGCTGTGTCTCGCTACTTGTGTTGCTTGACCTTAGTGCAGCATTTGATACCATTGATCATTCCATTCTTCTGGATAGACTAGAAAATGTTGTGGGAGTTAAGGGAATGGCCCTCTCCTGGCTCAAGTCTTATCTAACTGATCGTTATCAGTATGTTGATATAAATGGTGATATTTCTAGACGTACCGAGGTAAAGTTTGGTGTTCCACAAGGTTCTGTCTTGGGTCCACTGCTTTTTTCTCTATATATGTTACCTCTGGGCGATATTATTCGTAAACATTGTATTAGTTTCCACTGTTATGCTGATGACACACAGTTGTATGTCTCTGCAAAACCTGATGAGAGACACCAGCTTAATAGAATTGAGGAATGTGTTAAGGACATTAGACACTGGATGCTTATAAATTTCCTTCTGCTTAACTCTGACAAGACTGAAGTACTTGTGCTAGGACCACATACAGCTAGAAGTAAGTTTTCTGATTACACAGTAACTCTGGATGGCCTTTCTGTTTCTTCACGTGCAGCAGTAAAAGACCTCGGAGTGATTATTGACCCCAGTCTTTCATTCGAAACTCACATTGATAACATCACCCGGATAGCTTTCTTTCATCTCAGAAATATTGCAAAGATAAGAAATTTAATGTCATTGCATGATGCAGAAAAACTAGTCCATGCTTTCGTTACCTCCAGGTTGGATTATTGTAATGCCTTACTGTCTGGATGTTCCAATAAGTGCATAAACAAGCTCCAGTTAGTTCAAAATGCAGCAGCAAGAGTCCTTACTAGAACTAGAAAATATGACCACATCACGCCTGTCTTATCCACACTGCATTGGCTCCCAATCAAATTTCGTATTGATTATAAAATACTACTATTGACCTTTAAAGCACTAAATGGTCTCGCACCACAGTACCTGAGTGAACTTCTGCTCCTCTATGACCCGCCACGCCTACTTAGATCAAAAGGTGCAGGCTATCTGCTGGTACCTCGTATAGTGAAGGCTACATCAGAGGGCAGAGCCTTTTCTTACAAAGCCCCACAGTTATGGAACAGCCTTCCAAGTAATGTTCGGGAATCAGACACAGTCTCAGCATTTAAGTCTCGGCTGAAAACATATCTGTTTAGTCAAGCCTTTTGTTAATGGTGTTTATGAGGTAAAGGAGTAGATCTGGAGGGTCCTCAGACATAGAGTGTTTTGGTAAACTGGGATGTATGGATGCTGTCAGTCCCCACTCGCTTGCTCACTCGAGTTTGTTGACGGTGTAGTGGCTGGCTGCTTTATGTCCCGGGGCTCCCTCATGCCTGTGTTACCTTCTGGCTCTCTCCTTTTAGTTATGCTGTCATAGTTAGTTGCCGGAGTCCCTGCTTGTACTCGGTGCAATATGTATACTGTTCCTACTTATTCAGGTGACATTGGGCATACCTAACCACCTGTGTTTTCTTCCCTCCCCCCCACCCCAAATCTGTCCCTCTGAGTTACATGGAGTCAACAGGAAATCTTTTGGTGGAGACAGTGGAGACCTCGACTGGCTATCGTAGCCTACAGGGAATCGGCTGTCAGACATTCTGTCGCATGTCCCAGACCCGGTGAAATGTAACTGAATTGTCTTGGCCAGCCCTAAGGGTCCCATCTGCATCTCATCATTGCTGAGGAGTGTGCTCCCATCACCCAATCAAGCATCCAGCCAGAGCAGGTCATGATATATTTTACCATATTAACATGCCATTGTGTGTTATGCCTGATGTAAAGACTCTCGTCTCTGCGAGCCTACCACACAGATTTAATACTTGTCATTTTTAGGGCATACCTAACAATGTGTTTTCTTTCTCTCTCTCTCTCTCTCTCTCTCCCCCCCCATCTGTCCCTCTGAGTTACATGTTGATCCTGGGATTGAGATGCTGGCCTCTTCTGCCCCTCGGACCTGCTTGATCCATCCTGGTGCCCTGTGTCTGGTCGGAGTTTTATCGCCCCACTCCTGTGAAGGACGGCCCCATGAGGACAGTTGAGGGTTATACCTGTTAAAACTGTTAATATTATAGTCAGGCTGTCTGTTGTTGCCCAAATGAGGATGGGTTCCCTTTTGAGTCTGGTTCCTCTCGAGGTTTCTTCCTCATGTCGTCTGAGGGAGTTTTTCCTTGCCACCGTCGCCACAGGCTTGCTCATTGGGGATAGATTAGGGATAAAATTAGCTCATGTTTTAAGTCGCTCAAATTCTGTAAAGCTGCTTTGCGACAATGTTTATTGTTAAAAGCGCTGTACAAATAAACTTGATTTGATTTGATAGTGCTCTTTCTTCTCGTTCACACGCACACACACACACACACACACACACACACACACACACACACACACAGAGGCATGTACACAGGCCTGCCATTGCGCATATACCCGGACTGCAAGTAGGCCTGTTAGGCTAATTAAAAATAACGCAGCCTTCCCGATTCGCCTTCTGACCCCTTATTTTAAAAGGTAGTCTACGTCGTGCTTGTGATGAGCTTTATCATAGCCTTCTTGGCTTCATGAAACGGACATCCCTGAGTCAGGCTATAAACCAATTTTGATGCATACAGTAGCAGCTTGACGCGAGGAACCAGCCTTATTGCATTATCCTGTTTATCCCGCTTCAGCATTCATGCAAGTTATTAATAATGGCTTGACATTCACAATAAATAAGGATTGCCTAAATAAAATGTTATACTCGCGGGGATGCTTAGTTGATGCTATCTGAAGCATAAAATCTGAATATTTTAAGAAACATCTTTATTAGCTTTATTGGCGAAGTAGAATTGCGAGCGGGATTTCTCAGCTATGAATAGGGTAAGTACATAGAAATTCAGTATTCCTTTGTATATTTTTTTTGATGTAATGGAAATTTTTAGTGCTTTGATGATGAAGAAAATGTACTTTTTTATCCATAGATTACATAGTTCTCCAAGGGGAACACCTGGCAGCCTGCTTACGAATCTCCATAAATGGTCCCGAACCCAATGACTTCCCTTACGATAGGCCACTTGAGTTTTTTTTTTTCAGGAAGCCACACAGAATTAAATGTTATGATAGGGCATGCAGGCTTTGCACCAGTTAGGGTAATGCTTTTTCATTATTGTTAGTCTAGCAGTTCGTATGGGTGGGTGGAGCACAAAAGGATGGCAGGCCAGAACTGAGTTCACAAACTCTTTTATTTTTACTTTTCAGTATAACTTTCACGCTCTCAGCCACACACGCACGCACACACTCCAGTCGTCTGGTTGGGGAGAGAGCTCCCTCTGCTCTCGCTCTTCTCCTTAAATAGGGCATGGTCACTGGAGAAGACACACAAACACATTAATTAACCTCAGGTGCAGTGATTCAGCCACTTACCTTCCTTGACTCTGCCCTCCAGTGACAGACCGACGCTTGACCACGCCCCCGCTGCCACATACGCCCACTGCCCGACTCAGGCCGGGCGGCTGTCCGGCCTGCAGCCGACTCCCCCCCCCCCCCCCCTCGACGGGAGAGGAAGTCCGCCATGACCATCTGTGCCCCCGGCCTGTGGACCACCTTGAAGTTGAAGGGTTGGAGTGCCAGATACCAATGGGTGATCCGTGCGTTGGCATCCTTCATGCGGTGGAGCCACTGGAGGGGCACGTGGTCCAAACAGAGGGTGAAAGGGCGTCCCAGCAGGTAGTAACGGAGGGCAAGGACCGCCCACTTGATCGCTAGGCACTCCTTTTCAATGGTGCTGTAGCGCCCCTCACGCACCGACAGCTTCCTACTGATATACAACACTGGGCAGTCCTCCCCCTCCACCTCCTGGGACAAAACGGCCCCCAGCCCTCTGTCCGATGCATCCGTCTGTAACATAAAGGGGAGAGAAAAGTCAGGGGAGTATAACAGTGGCCCCCCACACAGTGCAGCCTTTACCTCAGAAAAAGCCCGCTGGCATTGCTCCGTCCACTGGACCGGATCTGGTGCCCCCTTTTTGGTCAGATCAGTCAGCGGGCTGGTGACGTCCAAATAATTAGGTATAAACCTACGATAATAGCCAGCCAGCCCCAGGAACTGTCTCACCCCCTTTTTGGTCTTGGGCAGGCTGCAATTGCCACTGTCTTGTTAGTTTGGGGACGCACCTGCCCATTGCCCAAGTGGAAGCCCAGATACCGTACTTCCACCCGCCCAATCGCACACTTCTTCGGGTTGGCTGTGACACCCGCTCGCCTCAGCGACCTAAGGACAGCCCTCAGATGTTGGAGGTGCCTCGGCCAGTCATTACTATAGATAATGATGTCGTCGAGGTAGGCGGCCACATAGGTGGCGTGGGGGCGGAGGACCTTATTCATCAGCCACTGAAACGTAGCAGGCGCCCCAAACAGCCCAAAAGGAAGTGTGACAAACTGGTGTAAGCTGAACGGTGTGGAAAAGGCCATTTTTTCTCAGGATAATGGAGTCAAGGGGATCTGCCAATAGCCCTTTGTTAAATCCAGTGTCAAGTAAAAGCGAGCCATGCCTAATCGATCGAGCAACTCATCAATACGAGGCATTAGGTACGCGTCGAATTTAGACACTGCATTGACTTTTCTATAGTCTACACAGAACCGGACCGACCTGACCCATTGGCCTTGGGTACCAAGACCACCGGGCTGCTCCAGTCCCTGTGGGACTCCTCGACGATGCCCATTTTGAGCATGGCCTCGAGTTCTTTCCGAACCACTTTTTTCTTGTGTTCAGGTAGCCTGTAAGGGCGGCTACGCACTACCACCCCCGGGGGCGTCTCAATGTGGTGCTCTATGAGGTTGGTGTGGCCAGGCAGGGGCAAGAACACATCCGAAAACTCGGTCTGCAACTGGGCAACCTCTGCGAGTTGGTTCGGGGAGAGGTGGTCTCCACAGGGGACCGGAGAGGTACGTGATGCCAATATTCCCTTTTGAACCTCCGGCCCCAGCTCCGCCTTCTCCGGAACCACCGACACCAACGCCACGGGGACCTCCTCGTTCCAGAGTTTGAGCAGATTGAGGTGGTAAATCTGTAATGCCCCACCCCTGTCCATTCACCTCACATCATAGTCAACGTCCCCGACTCGCCGTGTGACCTCAAAGGGTCCTTGCCACTTGGCGACTAATTTGGAGCTCGATGTGGGCAACAATATGAGTATTTTATCTCCCAGTGCGAACTCCCTGAGGCGCGTACCCTTGTCGTACAGGCAGGTTTGTCGTTCTTGGGCCTGCCGCAAATTCTCCTCGGTTAGGTGGGTGAGTGTGTGGAGTTTTGCGCGTAGGTCAATAACGTATTGGATTTCATTTTTACTTGGTGAAGGTCCCTCCTCCCAATTTTCCCGCAGCACATTTAGAATGCTGCGCGGCTTACGCCCATATAACAATTCAAATGGGGAGAACCCCGTGGAGGCTTGGGGGACCTCTTGCACTGAAAACAACAAGGGTTCAAGCCACTTATCCCAATTACATGCGTCCTCACTTACAAATTTTTAAATTATATTCTTGAGGGTGCGATTGAACCGTTCAACTAAACCCTCCGTTTGTGGGTGATACACGCTGGTGCGGATCGGCTTAATTCCCAATAACCCATACAGCTCGCTCAGTGTGCGTGACATAAACGAGGTGCCTTGGTCAGTCAGAATCTCTTTCAGGATTCCAACTTGGGAGATAACGCGGAAGAGCGCTTCCGCAATACTGCATGCTGAGATATTGTAAAGAGGCACTGCTTCCGGGTATCACGTTGCACAGTCCACTAGAACTAATATAAAGCGGTACCCTCGTGTTGACCGATCTAATGGCCCGACAAGATCCATCCCAATTCTCTCGAACGGGGTCTCGATTAATGGGAGAGGGCGCAAAGGCGCTTTTGGAATTGCTGCTGGATTTACTAACTGGCATTCGCGGCACGCCGTACACCACCTACGGACATCGCCGCGAATCCCTGGCCAATAGAACCGGGCCATTATTCGGGCTAGTGTTTTATCCTGCCCTGTGTCCAGCCATGGGATTAAAGTGAGCCGCCTGGAATACCAATTCCCGGCAGCTCTTCGGAATCAAAAGCTGCGTGACTTGCTCTTTTGTCTGAGTGTCCTGCGTCACTCGGTATAATCTATCCTTCATAATAGAAAAACAGGGGAAGGACGGGGTGGCGTTTGGCTGGAGCATTTGACCATTGATTATTCTCACTTGGTCAAATGCATGCCTCAGAGTTTCATCTCGCGACTGCTCTAATGGAAAATCCGCAAGGGATTCCCCAATAGAGAGAGGAGGGGCTGGCGGCTCCTCACTCTGACGCAGAGATGACGTAGACGGCTCTGTGACAGCTGCTCCCACCAACACGACACTGGGACCTCCCCTTATTAAACTACGGCAGGACCCACTCTTCACTAGGTAACTCATTAATTCCCCAAATCCTGGCCAATCCGTCCCCAAAATTATCGAGTGGGTAAGGCGTGGATTAACCGCCGCCTTCACTATAAATTTTTTCCTCTTGAAAAAAAATGTGGAACGACACTAAAGGGTAGTTGTGAACATCCCCGTGCACACACAACAGCTTCACCAATTGTGCTCCCCCCAATGCCTCGTATTGCACCAGGTTTTGGTGGATTGAGGTCTGATTACAACCAGAATCCACCAACACCTGATATGTATCCCCTTGGACACTCACCGGTATGCGATACGCTCCGGCCCAATCGAGGGCGGCTCCTGGCACGTCGGGGATCTGAACCACCGCGCCCACCTCCATTACCGAGCACTGCTGTTGGAGGTGGCCCGGCTCCCCGCAGCACCAGCAAACCGGCCCGGGCTTCCTCTCCACACTGGTGCTCTGGGGCTCACTCACCTGAGGGGGGGAGGGGAGAGACAGACACAAAAGGGAGAAACGGGAGGGCACCACGGGTGCGGCGGGCCGGCTGGGGTGGGGCCGGCTCCCGCCTCCGCGGTGGGGGAACGAAGCGAGGATGAGACACAGGAGGAGAGGGAGAGAGGAGAGAAGAGGTTGTCTGCTGTCCTGCCGTCAGGACAGCCGCCAAATGGTCCTCTGCCAGCTCGATTGCCTGATCCAGCGACGCCGGGCAGTGGCACTGGACCCACTTTGCAGTTCCGGCTGGTAGGCGTGGAGTGAACTGCTCCAGTACCACCTGGTCAATGATCCCCTCGGCGTTGCGGTTGTCGGCCCTCAACCACCACCCACAGGCATCCTGGAGTTGCTGGCCAAACGCGAATGGCCGGCCGACTTCCTCCAAGCGCAAAGCGCGGAAGCGCTGCCATTGTTGCTTGGGGGTGCGCCCCACACGCTGGAGGACGGCCCGGTGAATGTCCACGTAGGCCAGCCGGCGGTCGGCGGGGAGCTGTAGCGCGGCCAGCTGTGCCTCTCCTGTTAGCAGGGGGTGGAGGCATGCCGCGCGCTGTTCCACCGGCCACCCCGAGGTCTCTGTTACCTGCTCAAAGAGCGTGAGGAAGGCCTCAGGGTCGTCCTGCAGGCCCATCTTCGTCAGGGTGAAGGGGGACGGGCCTGCGGCGGTGGACCCCGCCGACGCGAGGAGGTGCCGGAATGCCTGTCGCTCTTCCTGCTGAGCCAGCACCAGGGCCTCGAACCGCTGTTCCTGTTCCTTTCGGAGGGCGACTAGTGCCTGGTGCTGGCTTTGCTGGGCCGTGGCGAGGGCATGGACCAGGTCGGCGAAAGGGGAGGAGTCCATGGGACTGTTCTGCTTCTGCGCTCCAAGCTCCCGGGTTTCGGCACCACTGTAGCAGTTCGTATCGGTGGGTGGAGCACAGAAGGACGGCAAGCCAGAACTGAGTTCACAAACTCTTTTATTTTTACTTTTGATTCTGCCACTTACCTTCCTTGACTCCGCCCTCCGGTCACAGACCGACGCTTGACCACGCCCCCACTGCCACTGTTAGTTGCCTTGGTGTTACCTTAAGTGGTTTTTTACACTTAATTATGATATTTTATTATTATTTTGTTGTTACATTATACTATTTATTTCGTTTTAGTATTGGTTGAGGTAAGTGTTGAGTTCAATATTTAAAATAAAAACCTCCAGCTTGTTTTTTGCAATTTATTCCTTGAATGTCAACTAAAGAATGATTGAAAGATTGCCACCAAAAAGGCAAAACACTAAACTTTAACTTCAATTTTGGTGAGTAATTTTCATAAATTTAAAAGACAGGTTTTCCACCAACATCAAGCCCAGCAAACTAATGTCCTGCCCTGTAATGTAAAGTTGGGTCGAGGAATGAAACCAGGCAGGGTTCTGGTAAAAATTGTTTTTGCTGTCTTCTCTTAAAGAACTTAAAAGAATTTAGATTGAACTGAATAATCTCAAATGCTTATTGTAGCTTTAAAATAGTCCCAGCAGGTGACTCTGAAGAAAAATACTATGTGTTTGAACACCGTCCGCTGTAAACACTTTGCATACACCCCAATGACCGACTCCACCGACCGCCACGACACCACCGCGCACGATTCCCTCATCAGCACAGTGGAGCACCACAAATTGCTACCTGGTCTGTGGAAAACACTGCAATTCATAGGAAATCAATATGTAAGAGGGACTGGAATCAGGAAGGGTTTTTTAAATAATTTATTGGATTGCAATGGTAATCGTTTGATCTATCTATTCATAAATTTAAATTGTTCTCACAGATAGTGGAGTAAGATTTGTAAAATGATTCCTTAATCCAAAACAGCATCATGTATTCAAATCTTAACTCAGTATTGAATAAATCACTATTAAATCATGATATAAATTTAATAATTAATGATTGTAACTTGGGCGGCACGGTGGTGTAGTGGTTAGCACTGTCGCCTCACAGCAAGAAGCCCTGTGGCCGGCGAGGGCCTTTCTGTGTGGAGTTTGCATGTTCTCCCCGTGTCCGCGTGGGTTTCCTCCGGGTGCTCCGGTTTCCCCCACAGTCCAAAGACATGCAGGTTAGGTTAACTGGTGACTCTAAATTGACCGTAGGTGTGAATGCGAATGTTTGTCTGTGTCAGCCCTGTGATGACCTGGCGACTTGTCCAGGGTGTACCCCGCCTTTCGCCCGTAGTCAGCTGAGATAGGCTCCAGCTTGCCTGCGACCCTGTAGAACAGGATAAAGCGGCTAGAGATAATGAGATGAGATGATTGTAACTTGGAGTAACTTGGAGCAAGTCATGCTCTCCACGTGCCATCTGCCACTCAGAACCGTCTCCCGCAAGCTGGCCCCCAGATATCTAGGACTCTTCCTCATCAGCAAAGTAATCAATCCATGTTCCGTCAGACTGGCATTACCACTCACCATGCGACATATTCACCCCACTTTCCACGCGTCACAGCTTAAACCGCTGCAGTGTGAAAATTCCACACTTCCCCAAGAAAAAAATGAAGATCTGCTAGCCAGATTAATACAGCTCAAGAAACTGTTTCATGATGATGACAACATGGACACCAGTCGATCAATGGAATCGCCAACAAGGCATATGCCAAGTCAAGATTTGCTCAACTCTCCGGAAAAAGATTCACAGACTCTTAATTAAATACAACACATAATTTGTGTCTATAGATGACAAAGTTCCTTTAATCAGACATGTTGCTGTTTTTTATCATTTAAGTTAATCAAATAAATGACTTGATACATTAAAACCATTTCCATTTCTTTACATTAATCATCAAAATAATAAGACTTATTTAAATGCAATCAGTGAGTGGTTAATGCAAAACGCTATACATGGTGTACTTAAACATTTTCTTCTTTGCCAAACAAAAAGCCACATTTTATAAAACCACCACCAGAATTGCACACAACCGTATAACGTAGTAATTGTCACTTATAATGTTAGTATGTATCCAGTCGTAATAGTCGATAATTATTTTCTTTAAATATGCAGTACGGGGCGGCACGGTGGTGTAGTGGTTAGCGCTGTCGCCTCACAGCAAGAAGGTCTGGGTTCGAGCCCCATGGCCGGCGAGGGCCTTTCTGTGTGGAGTTTGAATGTTCTCCCCGTGTCCACGTGGGTTTCCTCCGGGTGCTCCGGTTTCCCCCACAGTCCAAAGACATGCAGGTTAGGTTAACTGGTGACTCTAAATTGACCGTAGGTGTGAATGTGAATGGTTGTCTGTGTCTATGTGTCAGCCCTGTGATGACCTGGCGACTTGTCCAGGGTGTACCCCGCCTTTCGCCTGTAGTCAGCTGGGATAGGATCCAGCTCGCCTGCAACCCTGTAGAAGGATAAAGCGGCTAGAGATAATGAGATGAGAATGAGATAATCCTGATTATGGGGTGTGTTATTAGGGCCCAAGGACTGCAGGGCAGGAGTTCTCCAGCAGAGGGTGCTATTGGTCTTACTGATTTTACATGGAACCAAGCTGTACCCAACGCAAGTAGATTTGCAATGTGCACTGCATTAGCCACGCCCAACAGGAAGTGAGGCATTTTGTGCATTTGACAAGTGTTACATTTTGGAATATTCCTTCAAGGTGGTTCATTGGAGTCATGTCAAATTTGGAAATCCCTTCCCTTTTTGGAAATAGAAAGTTTCTCAAAGTGCTGGAAATGTGGGATGGGTTCGAACGCTTCACCAAAACTGAAAGAGGTTTGAGGTGAGACTCCTGTCATACGCCCATCCTGGTGAGGGAAGAACCTTTAATTCTGAAAGACAGAAAAGAGCATCAGTGTAAACAAACATTAGTATAAACACACACACGCAATAAAACTGAAAATATATGATAGTACACAATGAATATTATTCAGTATCATCCAATAGAGTAAAGAGACAGTAAGTCAGTAACTCACTGTAGTGTCTCCAGTTTACAGTGTGGATCCTTCAGTAGATCAGAGAGCAGCTTCACTCCTGATTCTCCTGGATTATTCCCACTCAGATCCAGTTCTCTCAGGTGTGATGAGGGATTTGACCTCAGAGCTGAAGCGAGAGCAGCACAACCTTCATCCGTAATACTGCAGTTACACATCCTGCAAGAAAGAAAACCTTCTCACACTTAACACACTCAGTTTTAGCATTGAAAACATCATCCATATATTATCCATAACTGCTTATCCTGTACAGGGTCGCAGGCAAGCTGGAGCCTATACCAGCTGACTATGGGTGAGAGGCAGGGTTCACCCTGGACAAGTCACCAGGTCATCACAGGGCTGACACACAGAACAAACAGCCGTTCACACTCACATTCACACCTACGGTCAATTTAGAGTCACCAGTTAACCTAACCTGCATGTCTTTGGACTGTGGGGGAAACCGGAGCACCCGGAGGAAACCCACGCGGACACGGGGAGAACATGCAAACTCCACACAGAAAGGCCTTTGTCAGCCACTGGGCTTGAACCCAGGACCTTCTTGCTGTGAGGCAACAGTGCTAACTACTACACCATGCCACCCATCGAAAACAACTACACAAAATCTTTATCTCCAGAACATTTACTCTCCATCTCACACACACTACAATCAAAATCTATCAGATCACTACAATTAAAATGACCACAGATGAAAAGTGGATGTTATTGTGTTTATTAGAACTGTGTGTGTACCTCAGTATCTCCAGTGTACAGTGTGGATTCTCCAGTCCAGCAGAGAGCAGCTTCACTCCTGAATCCTGCAGGTTATTGAGACTCAGGTTCAGTTCTCTCAGTCTGGAGGAGTTTGAGCTGAGAACTGAGGACAGAGCTCTACAGCTTTCCTCGGTCAGATTACACTCGCACAGACTGGAAGAGAAATGATGAAATATCAGGTGAAAATTCAAATTCAATCCAAATTGTATGAAACTGTGCTCATTGAATTCAAAAATGAATGCTAAACATACAGTGGTGCTTGAAAGTTTGTGAACCCTTTAGAATTTTCTATATTTCTGCATAAATATGACCTAAAACAACATCAGATTTTCACACAAGTCCTAAAAGTAGATAAAGAGAACCCAGTTAAACAAATGAGACAAAAATATTATACTTGGTCATTTTATTGAGGAAAATGATCCAATATTACATATCTGTGAGTGGCAAAAGTATGTGAACCTCTAGGATTAGCAGTTAATTTGAAGGTGAAGTTAGAGTCAGGTGTTTTCAATCAATGGGATGACAATCAGGTGTGAGTGGGCACCCTGTTTTATTTAAAGAACAGGGATCTATCAGTCTGATCTTCACATGTTTGTGGAAGTGTATCATGGCACGAACAAAGGAGATTTCTGAGGACCTCAGAAAAAGCGTTGTTGATGCTCATCAGTCTGGAAAAGGTTACAAAACCATCTCTAAAGAGTTTGGACTCCACCAATCCACAGTCAGACAGATTGTGTACAAATGGAGGAAATTCAACACCATTGTTACCCTCCCCAGGAGTGGTCGACTAACAAAGATCACTCCAAGAGCAAGGCGTGTAATAGTCGGTGAGGTCACAAAGGACCCCAGGGTAACTTCTAAGCAACTGAAGGCCTCTCACATTGGCTAATGTTAATGTTCATGAATCCACCATCAGGAGAACACTGAACAAATGGTGTGCATGGCAGGGTTACAAGGAGAAAGCCACTGCTCTCCAAAAAGAACATTGCTGCTTGTCTGCAGTTTGCTAAAGATCACGTGGACAAGCCAGAAGGCTATTGGAGAAATGTTTGGTGGACAGATGAGACTAAAATAGAACTTTTTGGTTTAAATGAGAAGCTTATGTTTGGAGAAAGGAAAACACTGCATTCCAGCATAAGAACCTTATCCCATCTGTGAAACATGGTGGTGGTGGTAGTATCATGGTTTGGGCCTGTTTTGCTGCATCTGGGCCAGGACAGCTTGCCATCATTGATGGAACAATGAATTCTGAATTATACCAGCAAATTCTAAAGGAAAATGTCAGGACATCTGTCCATGAACTGAATCTCAAGAGAAGGTGGGTCATGCAGCAAGACAATGACCCTAAGCACACAAGTCGTTCTACCAAAGAATGGTTAAAGAAGAATAAAGTTAATGTTTGGAATGGCCAAGTCAAAGTCCTGACCTTAATCCAATCAAAATGTTGTGGAAGGACCTGAAGCGAGCAGTTCATGTGAGGAAACCCACCAACATCCCAGAGTTGAAGCTGTTCTGTACGGAGGAATGGGCTAAAATTCCTCCAAGCCGGTGTGCAGGACTGATCAACAGTTACCGCAAACGTTTAGTTGCAGTTATTGCTGCACAAGGGGGTCACACCAGATACTGAAAGCAAAGGTTCACATACTTTTGCCACTCACAGATATGTAATATTGGATCATTTTCCTTAATAAATAAATGACCAAGTGTAATATTTTTGTCTCATTTGTTTAACTGGGTTCTCTTTATCTACTTTTAGGACTTGTGTGAAAATCTGATGATGTTTTGGGTCATATTTATGCAGAAATATAGAAAATTTTAAAGGGTTCACAAACTTTCAAGGACCACTGTACTTTTTACAGAATTAAAGTATGTTTAGCTGTTCTTGAGATATTACAAATCAAAGATTGAAAAAAAGCCTTAATTTTTAGAAAATTGCTGTAATATTCTGTATGAGGATCACATGGTCCAAAATGGGCCTCATTAACCAATGAAATCAAATTTTTTTTCTTCATAACGTTTCTATTTTTCAAGATATTTACATGGAAATTGGCAGCACATAGATGGTTGTATCATGAATAAAGTTTAAAAAATTAGTTTAAAAAATGCAAATTAGAATTTAATTAGCATTTATTACCCTAATTAGGTAAAAACGTTAAATCAGTACACTCTTCTTCAACGTTTCACCAAATGGCTTTATTTGTGAAATATAAAGCTGCTCTTAACTCTCATTAATATATCAAAAAGGAGAAAATCAAATGTTAATTACAAATACAATTATAAAATCTGCATAAATAATCCATGAATGTCATTCACATCTACCATTCTCTATCAAAATAAAAAAAGGAATAAAGGCACGAGGCAAAGACGAAGCACACACGAAGCGAAGCAACACAAGGCGAGGCAAAGCAGCAGTGGGTTCTCGGGTTAGCCGGCGCAGTGCCGCTGCTAGGCAATCCTTATTCTATAATGATAAAACAGACATGAGAAATGCACAAATGGCTAGAGGAAAAAGCCAAAGCCACTATACTACCTACCGATTAGGCCTTTCCAAGCAATGCAGCGTAAAGCGGAGAGAGATCAACACTACATGAGCATCACCAGCAACAAAACAGTGAGTGCACAGGAGCAGTGAGCAGCGTGCAGCCAGCAGCAACACCCAAGCGAGCCTCTGTACCACAGGACCGTGAACACGGAAGTGGACGACGTCAGGACGTGACGTGCTCAGCCTCTGGCCAGTGAAAGACAGGTGCTCTCAGCCTGCCTTTATATGGCAATTTGCGGCAGTGATTGGCTGAAATCAGCACCCAGCTGAAAGTCACTACAGCCAATCACCGCATACTGCCACACTATGAAAACTCATTTCAAAGTCTCCCATGAATCAGAACATCAAAACTAGCAGAGGGAAAATTTTGCTGAATCCTTCATCAGAAACAGTGAGAGAACATCCCTATAAAAGTGATCTGATTGATATTGATTAGTAATCCGGTGGGAAACCAATCAGAAGAGAGAGAGAGAGAGAGAGAGAGAGAGAGAGAGAGAGACTGACCGCTGTCCTGTGACTCAAAAAGCACCGGCAGTTTCCCGACGTCCTGCGAGCAGAGTTTTTGTTGGGATTACTGTCTTATATAGAGGCTGTAGCCACTATTTCATCGTGTTGTAAGAATGCAAGAATAATTGTAATTAAAGCCGCTAGCGGCCTTGACGGGCCCTCGCACGTGTGGTTCCGCAACCCAGGACATTCCGCCACCCAACAAAACAGTCACGTCATAAATTCATCAAATGTTCAAAGGTGATGTGCATGTTGCAAATGCCATGACTGCTTGACGGATGAGAGATAGACAGACAAAGACTGTGTGTGTGTGTGTGTGTGTGTGTGTGTGTGTGGTGTGAAAATGTACATTTATATATGTACAAAACTATATGTGTCTCCTCCTTATCTCTATCTCACGCTGTAATCTTAAGTCATCTTAGCTTTCCTGTGTCTGCAGTGTGTGTGTGTGTACATGCAGAGTTTTCATATGTCTGCAACAAAATGCACAATGATGGCAGGTCACTATTATTGCATGTGTGTGTGTGTGTGTGTGTGTGTGTGTGTGTGTCTGTTTCTCAGAGGGAGAGAGAGAGAGAGAGAGAGGGAGGGTGTGTGTGTGTGTAAGAGAGTGTGCTCATAGATGTTGCGTGTGCATGTGAGTGCATACTTGTGAGAGAGTGCATGTGTGTATACATAAATATCAGGGCTTTCCACAAGCGCCGGCTGCCGGCCATACAGCCGACTACACAATTAAGTCCAGCCGGCTACTTTAATGACTTATTTTTGTAGCCCACAGGCTCTAAATATTAATTTTCGATTTTAATAAAATTAAATGGTTTATCTAACGGACTGACAATGTCAAGCTGAACCGCACTCATTTAAGTTGTGATTCTACCGATTTCTACCGATGCTACCGATTCTACCGATGTGTTTGTACCGATAATAACCACAAATTCCCTGCCGACTTTGTTGATCAAGGGACAGTAACTCATTAGCGGCCCCAACATGCAGTGTGTGTGTGTGTGCGCATGCACACGCACTCAGCGGAGGCAGTAGTGTGTCGGGGCCGTCAGAGGCGACATCGGAGGGAACAGAAGCAGAGATAACGCTTTTGTCTCCGGTAAACCAGTCTTCTCTCGTTCAATTACGTGCTGGCATCAAAAGACACCGTTGGTTGTAAATGAAACCAAACTGAGTTGTTGGAGTGTATTTTCATACACAAATGGAGAAATGTTCGCTGAGTGTTTAATTGTGTAGCCCCACTGCAGACCGTTGTTGTTAATTCATAGCATGCTCAGCTGCGTGAATGTGTCATGCACCGAAAATAAGAGATTTACAAGCCAGGAACGCCTCATGATGCAATACGCAAGAAAAGAAAGAAGATTTACTGCCATTTTACTTTGTATTTGAGTAAAGTGAATAAATAAATGGTCTGTGGAAAATACATTTAATCCTGGGAACTGCGTGCACAGGAGTTTATTTTGTGTTTACTCCCCCCCCCCCCCCGGCTGGCTACTTATTTGTCATGGCTGGCTAGTATGAGTATGAGCCTTAGTGGAAAGCCCTGAAATATGCATATGACTGTGAGTGTGTGTATGAGTGTGCACAGAATTGTATATGTTATATCATCAGACTCACAATATCCAATATTTTGTAAAGTTACAATATGTGATTGTAATGCAGTTTAATGAAGTGTAGTGTTTTGTTTTCACCACAGTGGGTTACAAGTCACAAGCCTGAAACTCATGTTGTGACACCACATTTTGTTTAGGACATTTTGTTTAGGAGTGTTATATTTGTAAAGAGATGAAAAGAGTTTGGAGTTCTCCCCACCGCGACTAGAGAAAGTGTAAGATCGTGATTGTTAATAAAGATGCCATAATGACTAAAGAGTATCAGAATCAGAATCATATTACAAGATATAAAAAATCCCTTCGCAATTTAATATCAGTGACATCTTGGCATCACGTATAACGAATTTCACATGAATCTCATGAACCGTCTAGGAGGAGCATGTTAAATTTCATCATATGTCAAAACACACATATTCAAAACTCTATTCTTTCCTTGGCCAGCTGGTGGCGCTATATCAGACAAGCATATTGGGTGTCTAGATGTCATAATAATCACATTCTCAGCCAAATCATTAAATGTATTATGGCTTCATGACACATTTCTTGTTTATGTGGCGAGTATTAAAATTCATAATATTGCCATTTCAACATATTACAACATATCAAAAATCCCTTTGCAATTCAACATCAGCAATATCTTGGCATCATGTTTGCCAAGTTTGACATGAATCTGGTGAACCGTCTAGGAGGAGTACGTTAAAAATGACCATGTGTCCAAACACATAAGCCCAATTACCTCACGCCCTGTTGGGCGTGGCTAATGCATAGGGGGCGCTATGAAGTCCCTGGGCCATTATTGCCATTTCAACATCTTACAACATATCAAAAATCCCTTCGCAATTCAACTTCAGCAATATCTTGGCATCATGTTTGCCAAGTTTGACATGAATCTGATGAACCGTGTAGGAGGAGTACGTGAAAAATGACCATGTGTCATCATCACGCCAAATGACCTTATGACATCATCACTCCAAAGTTCTACCCATTCATTTCAATGGGAAATGGAAAAAGGGGCGCTATGAAGTCCCTGGGCCACGACCGGGGCCAAACGTCTGTGGCTGAGAAGCGGTTACAATGACTGATGTGTGTATCAAATTTCATGAGTTTTCATGCATGGGAAATGCCTCAAAAAAAGCCAAGCGCGACAGAAAAATAAATAATAATAATAATAATAATAATAATAATCATCCTTCGAAAAACAATAGGGTCTTCGCACCGAACGGTGCTCGGACCCTAACAATAGCGCACTGCGCATGCATATACAGGTGTTCCTACTAAAATGACCAGTGAGTGTATACAATTTGGTTCACCATTCAAAATAAATGGACGAGATGAAAGAAATCTCTTTCAGACATGTGTATGATTATTACTCAGGGGAAGTGCGTTCCTATTTTAAAATATACTCCAGGTCGTCCCCCTTTCCTTGCCTTCTTCGGCCAGTGGTCCCATTTGTGATGTAGATATGTGACGCACTTCCGAGTTGTTATGGGAAGTTTTTGAAAAGAGTACTGAGACCACTGAGCTCTAGCGCTGGGCCTTTTCCGGGAAATAAGAGTTTCAGTCATGGCAACAGCATGTGTACGTCAGCCTCGGTTCAGAGGTTTCAGTTTTGAAAACTGTAAGAGGTAATCTTACCTCTTTACATTATTACAGTATCCTCTCTACTCTTGAGTAGAATAATATAAAGTACAGACACTTGGTATGATGATGATGATGATGATATGATGATAAGCCCTTTATTGTCACTAGTCACATGTACCAGCGAAATTAGCCATCAACCTGTCCGTACATATACAACATACAATTGACATAGGGTAGACAGGACAGGAAGACAGGGATGAAAAATACAGAATGACATGAGGGAAGAGGAGGAGAAAAAAACGACCCCCACACTATGCTTCTAGGGATGCACAGTATGGGAACATTTAAAAAAACACCTCAGCACATAAGCACAAATTCCACACACACAGTACACTTTACAACAACTCAGGACTCGAGGCGGGGAAGGGAGTGGGGGGGGCAATCATGGAATGGGGGTAAGGGGGGAGAGGGGGAGGCAGATAGGTATAGGTGACCCAGCGCAGACAAGCAGTCTGGTCCTGCAGCCAGACGGCGCTTACCGACTTGACACACTAGGGGTAAGAATGGCGACCGTGGGAAGGGCGGGGGGGGGGGGGGGGGACAGAGAGAGTCTGACTGCAGTGATCTTCAGGGGGTGTTGTTACCACAGCAACGGCCTTGGCCAAGGCATTGCTGGCTAAGAGAGCCGAAGATAAGACTGGAATTTGTTTAGACTTGAGACGGATAGACGTGTACATTTTTTGACTACCCTGCTTGTCCATGCTGGCCCCCGAATTGATCCATATCCCTTTGCAAAGCCATCAACTTCTCCAAGATGGAATCCACAGAGCGGTTCAAGTTCTGAATAGCCACAGTCTGAGTGCCGACAGCTCTGCCCACCGCTTCAATCATATCGGGCAGCTTTATGGGGCTTTGAACAGCTGTCACCATTTTCTGATTTACTCGATACACCAGGGCAATGTCTAATCCAATCAGCAAAAGTCCTGTTATCATGGTTCTGAATAGGTAGATATCCTCAATGTCCTCCACAGAAAGAACTGCCAGGCACACGACCCGCCACCTCTCCCACGCATCCATCGTATAGCCAGCTGCGAACGTTCCGGCAGGACAGGCTGGTTCCCCTGAACCCAGGCTTCTCATTGAGAAGATTGTGTCAATTGCATGAAGAGACCAGTTTATCAAATCCATGATTTTTGGTTTGAAGAGCAATGCAGAAAGGGTCTCTCAAAAAGCAGACAATAGACAAGATGAAACAGCAGAAGCAGGAAAGATTAGGGGAGGGAGAGGCAGAGAAATGCGACCGCCTTCCGTGAAAGCACGGAGAAGAGCCATATATTTTACTGCTGTGATTTTTAAATTGTTTATTTTTGGATTATGCTTCATTTTTGTGGCTACTGCCTCATAGGCAAGGCAAGTTTATTTATATAGCACATTTCATACACAATGGCAGTTCAATGTGCTTTACAGAAGTAAAAACAAAAACAGTAAACAATAGAGAAATAAAATTACATAAAATAATTTTATTTTTATTCTAAAACAATTAATTAAAAGAATTAAAATAAAATAAGAATTAAACAATAGTAGAAATAAAATAATAAAATGAAGTAGTAGTTAAAATAGGAGGAGAAAAAAAGAAACTATCAGAATAAAATAGAATAAAGTTAAAGTAAATTTAAAACATGCAGAGAAAGTAAAGATTATAAAAAATGTAAAGAAGACAATATTAATTATTTAACAGAAAGCATCTGAAAACAGCTTGGTCTTTAACCTAGATTTGAAGCTGCCAACAGCAGGAGCATTTTTAATGTCCTCTGGCAGTTGGTTCCATAGCTGTACTGCATAGTAGCTAAAAGCTGCTTCGCCACACTTTGTTTTAACAACAGGTTTTAACAGTAAATTTTTCTGCTGCGATCTGGTAGATCTGATTGGGTTAGGCCGCTGCAACATATCAGAGAGGTAATTGGGCCCTGTACCATTTAGAGATTTGTACACCAGCAGCAATGCTTTAAAGTCAATTCTGTAGCTTACTGGAAGCCAGTGAAGGGACCTTAGAATTGGAGTAATGTGCTCTGTTCTTTTTGTTCGTGTGAGAACCCTCGCCGCTGCATTTTGAACCAGCTGAAGTCGTTTGATGGTCTTTTTTGGCAGGCCTGTGAAAAGGCCATTGCAGTAATCAACCCTACTAGAGATGAAGGCATGTATAAGTTTTTCCAGATCATTTTTTGACATAAGTCCTCTTAGTTTGGAAATGTTTTTTAGGTGATAAAATGCCGTTTTAGTGATTGCTTTCATGTGACTGTCAAAGTTTAGCTCGCTGTCAATGAAAACACCAAGATTTTTAACCATTTCTTTAGTTTTAATCCCTTTTGTGTCAAGAATAGTGGTAATCCTGAGTCTTTCATCTTTTTTCCAAATAGAATTACTTCTGTTTTATCTGTGTTCAGCTGAAGAAAATTTTGTGAAATCCAGCTATTGATTTGATCGATACACTGGTAGAGACATTCAAGGGGGGCATAATCATTAGGTGATAGAGCAAAATAAATTTGGGTGTCATTTGCATAGCAGTGATACAAAATTGAATTTTTATTGATAATTTGCCCAAGTGGGAGCATATAAAGGTTGAAAAGTAATGGTCCAAGAATCGACCCCGTATAGAGTAAATATACAGTATATGCTACATTTACTGTATGGACATGGGATCAGAAAACTATTTTATTTATAAGCAGGAGCCACATGGACCCACAGGGGACCGATTTTTACTGTTGTACCAACTTCAACCTGCCTTTACTCCCAAAGTACTAAACAGATCTTAACCAGATACATTTCTTTGGAAAGCAGAGATTATAAACTTTTTAATGAGAGTATTCACGATAGAAAATATTCAAGAGTTAAGCAATGACAGATTTGGAAACTCAGATGAGCGTCTGCATGCACAATTTTCACACCGCGGCCAGCGAGCGTCTGATATGCCGACTGAAAATTTATCAGATCACTACAATTAAAATGACCACAGATGAAAAGTGGATGTTATTGCATTTATTAGAACTCTACTGTGTGTGTGTGTGTGTGTGTGTGTGTGTGTGTGTGTGTGTGTGTGTGTGTGTGTGTGTGTACCTCAGTATCTCCAGTGTACAGTGTGGATTCTCCAGTCCAGCAGAGAGCAGCTTCACTCCTGAATCCTGCAGGTTATTGTTACTCAGGTTCAGTTCTCTCAGTCTGGAGGAGTTTGAGCTGAGAACTGAGGACAGAGCTCTACAGCTTTCCTCTGTCAGTTTACACGCACACAAACTGGAAGAGAAATGATGAAATATCAGAACACTGATCTCAAACACACAAACACAGCCATAATCCAGCTAAACTTCAGCATAGAACAGAAATGTGAGTGTGTTTCTCTCACACACAGAAATCAGAGGACAGGACGCCACATCAGCACATTTACAGGAGCAGCGACGTCTTTCTGCACTCCACGATCTCTCAGCTACAATTTATTATCACACCATTAGCTCATGGACAGAACACACACGTGAGAGAGCGAGCAGCCGACAAACACTCCACTCTGATCTGTGTTCAAGTTTCTACAACCAACACTGCAGATATCGTGCATTTTATTACACAAAATAAAGAACTCTATAACTGCACACTCCCAGATAATAACATGCCAATCCCAGTCGCACTTTACAGCCAGTTCTCATCTCATTATCTCTAGCCGCTTTATCCTGTTCTACAGGGTCGCAGGCGAGCTGGAGCCTATCCCAGCTGACTACGGGCGAAAGGCGGGGTTCACCCTGGACAAGTCGCCAGGTCATCACAGGGCTGACACACAGACACAGACAACCATTCACACTCACATTCACACCTACGCTCAATTTAGAGTCACCAGTTAACCTAACCTGCATGTCTTTGGACTGTGGGGGAAACCGGAGCACCCGGAGGAAACCCACGCAGACACGGGGAGAACATGCAAACTCCGCACAGAAAGGCCCTCGCCGGCCACGGGGCTCGAACCCAGGACCTTCTTGCTGTGAGGCGACAGCGCTAACCACTACACCACCGTGCCGCCCTTTACAGCCAGTTATATGTGGAATTTCACAGAGACGGTAAAACAGTTGGTGTGTTTTGTTCTCTGTGCTCGTACAGTTACAAATCTGTCACCTCAAGATGTTTGGTAGTTTGGTGTGGATCATCAGAGCTGTGTTTAAAGATGATTAGAGGAAGTATTAACAAGCATTAATCCAAACAGCGCAGTTCAGCGTGATATTAAAATCATAAACCATGCCGTAATACATTTATAAACAATTGTTGCCAGGCAAAACAAACTTCGCCCGGTAGTGAGGTTTCTGATTCTGGTTCTGATTCTCTGCTGCTCTCAGCCAATCAGAACACACTGTCCTGCTTACTGCTCTCAGCCAATCAGAACACGCTGTACATGAATAATTGTTACACTTTTACATTCTTACAGCACAATGACATAGTGGCTACTGCCTCTATATGAAGCAGTAGCCACAAAAACCTTGACCTTGACCAGATGACCCCCAAAACGTTGGAGGTTCTATTTGAGACCAATGCCCATCTATCCTCAAAGTTTCATGAAGGTTGGTCCAGCCGTTTTCCCGTAACATCGTTTACAAAAAAAAAAACAATCCCGACCAAAAACAATAAGGTAAAAATCACAGAAGTAAAATGTACCAAATGTCTGTACTTTATATTCTACTCTTACCTCTTACAGTTTTCGAAACTGAAACCTCCGAACTAAGGATGACATACAAACTTTGTCGGTATGACCAAAATTCTTATTTCCCGGAAATGGCCCAGCACTAGAGCTCAGTGGAACACAGTTTCTCTCTGTAAGAAGCATAAACATGTCTGAAAGTGGGGGCGGCATGGTGGTGTAGTGGTTAGCGCTCTCTCCTCACAGCAAGAAGGTCCTGGGTTCGAGCCCAGCGGCCAACGAGGGCCTTTCTGTGTGGAATTTGCATGCTGTCTGCGTGGGTTTCCTCCAGGTGCTCTGGTTTCCTCCGCAGTCCAAAGGCATGCAGGTTAGGCTAACTGGTGACTCTAAATTGACCGTAGGTGTGAATGGTTGTCTGTGTCTGTGTGTTACCCCTGTGATGACCTGGCGACTTGTCCAGGGTGTACCCCGCCTTTCGCCCGTAGTCAGCTGGGATAGGCTCCAGCTTGCCTGCGACCCTGTAGAACAGGATAAGTGGCTACAGATAATGGATGGATGTCTGAAAGTGATTTCTTTAGTCTAGTCCTTTTTTTTATAATTTATATTTCTATGAATAAATCAACAGAGCGGGGAAGTTTTTAAAAGTGGGCGTGGCTAACCCCCCTTCCTTTGAGTATGTAAATGAAGCAAGAAACCATCCAATGACAGCAGTGTATACAAATGAGGCAGGTAGTGAGCTAATCAGCGTGTTTGTGGGAGGAGTCTTTATGAGGCAGCGCTCCTGCAATCTGAGCTCAGAGCTTTTTTTTTTTTTACCTTTTTGATCACCGTAACCTTGACTTTGGCCAGATGACCCCCAAAATTTTGGAGGTTCTATGTGAGACTAATGCCCATCTATCCTGAAAGTTTCATGAAGATTGGACCAGCCGTTTTCCCGTAACATCATTTACAAAAAAAAAAACACGACCGGAAACAATACCTCGCCGCCTGGTGGACTCCGTCCCGGGCAACGTAATAAAAATAAAAATACTCACACAGGTTTTCTGGAGGCTTTGACCACTGGCAGCAGCTTCAGAAGACATTCCTCTGATCGGTCATATTTCCTCAAATCAAACTCATCCAGATCCTGTTCTGAGTTCAGTATCACGAACACCAGAGCTGACCACTGAGCAGGAGAGAGACTGGTTCCTCTGAGACACCTGTAATCTCTACTGTTCAGGTAACGTTGTACTTCCTGCATGAGAGAATGATCATTCAGTTCATTCAGACAGTGGAACAGATTGATGGATTTCTCTGGAGATGGATTCTCCCTGATCTTCTCCTTGATGTACTCGACTGTTTCCTGTTTGCCGTGAGAGATACTTCCTGTCTGGGGCATTAATCCTTGTAAGAGAGTCTGATTGGACTCCAGTGAAAGACCCAGAAGGAAACGGAGGAACAGGTCCAGGTGTCCATTCTCACTCTGTAAGGCCTTGTCCACTGCACTCCTGAGGAAATCAGACATGTTTGACTTTCTGAAAAGATCAGACAAATCAGTGGTTTGTTGTTCTGCTACATTTCTGCTGATGAAGGAGAGAAATGCATATAAAGCAGCCAGAAACTCCTGAACACTCAGATGTACAAAGCTGAAGACCTTCACCAGGTGAAGCCCAAGCTCCTCTCTGAAGATTTGGGTGCACACTCCTGAGTACACTGACACTTCTCTCACATCAATGCCACACTCTATCAGGTCTTCCTCATAGAAGATCAGGTTTCCTTTCTCCAGCTGTTGGAAAGCCAGTTTTCCCAGTGCCAAGATACTCTCTCTGGTCTGCTGAGGATCAGGCTCACATTTCTGATGGTATTTTTGCTCCTTGTGTTTGATCTGAAGGATCAGGAAGTGTGTGAACATTTGAGTCAGAGTCTTGGGGATCTCTCCACTCTCTGCTTCACCCAACATTCTCTCGAGAACAGTGGCTGAGATCCAGCAGAAGACTGGGATGTGGCACATGATGTAGAGACTTCTTGAAGACTTCATGTGTGTGATGATTTTATTGGCCAGGCTCTGATCACTGATCCTCTTCCTGAAGTACTCCTCTTTCTGAGGATCACTGAACCCTCGCACCTCTGTTACCTGGCCTACACACTCAGGAGGGATCTGATCGGCTGCTCCTGGTCGAGTGGTTATCCAGAGGAGAGCAGAGGGAAGCAGATTCCCCTTGATGAGGTTTGTCAGCAGCACATCCACTGAGGCCGACTCCATCACATCACACAATTTCTCATTGTTCTGGAAATTTAGAGGAAGTCGACACTCATCCAGACCATCAAAGATCAACAGGACTTTGTTAATATCACAGTCTATTAATCGTAATTCTTTCATTTCTGGGAAAAAGTGATGAAGAAGCTTCATCAGACTGAGCTTTCTCTCCTTCATCAGATTCAGCTCCCTAAAGGGAAGTGGGAACATGAAGGTGATGTCCTGATTTGCTTCTCCTTTAGTCCAGTCCAGAATAAGCTTCTGCACAGAGACTGTTTTTCCAATTCCAGCAACTCCTTTAGTCAGCACACTTCTGATGGACGTGTCTTTAAAGAGCTCATTAAATTTGATGGGTGTCTCCTGCATTGCTGGTCTCCTGGATGCTGTCTCAATCTGTCTCACCTCATGTTCTTTACTGATGTCTCCACTCCAACCCTCTGTGATGTAGAGCTCTGTGTAGATCTCATTCAGAAGAGCTGAGCTTCCATGCTGTGAGATTCCTTCATTAATTCTTTTAAACTTCTCTCCCAGGTTGGATTTCAGCTTTGGCTGATACACAGAGACATGTTCTGATAAACAAAGTAAGAACATCTTGTAATACAAAATCATTGAGAACAACAGAAATTAAATACGTTCCTGATAAACTTATAAAATTTAGAAGAAAAAATCTAGACAGTATATTGAAAAATAAAACTAATTTCAGAGTTCTAATATCACTGACTTCATCTCATCTCATTATCTGTAGCCGCTTTATCCTTCTACAGGGTCGCAGGCAAGCTGGAGCCTATCCCAGCTGACTACGGGCGAAAGGCGGGGTACACCCTGGACAAGTCGCCAGGTCATCACAGGGCTGACGTATCACTGACTTATTCAGCTTAATAAATTTAATATCTTCTTCCTTTGGTTGCTCCCGATTAGGGGTCACCACAGCGGATCTTTCATCTCCATTGCTCCCTGTCTTCCACATCCTTCTCTACCACACCTGCCACTTTCATGTCCTCTCTCACCACATCCATGTATCTCCTCTTTGGCCTTCCTCATTTTTGTGTGCCTGGCAGCTCCATCCTCAACATTCTCCTTCCCACATGCTCTGCATCTCTTCTCAGGATGTGCCCATACCATCTCAGTCTCATCTCTCTTAGTTTCATTCCCAAGCTCTCCACATGTGCTGTCCCTCTGATGTGCTCGTTCCTTATCCTGTCCAACCTTCTCACTCCCATCGCAAACCTTAACATCCTCAACTCCGCCACCTCCAACTTTGCCTCCTGTCTCTTCGTTAAGGGTACGGTCTCCAATCCATACATCACAGCTGGTCTCACTACTGTCTTATACATCTTACCTTTCACTTTTGCTGGGACTTTCCGATCACAAATGACTCCCGAAATCCTTCTCCAACTGCTCCACCCTGCCTGCACTCTCTTTCTCACCTCACTATCGCAGCCCCCATTTTCCTGCACAGTTGACCCCAGGTACTTGAATTCACCAACTTTCTTTACGTCTACTCCTTGCGTCTTCACTACACTCTCATCCCCATTCTCACTGATGCACATGTATTCTGTTTTGCTCCTGCTCACCTTCATTCCTCTTCGTTCCAATGCATCCCTCCATCTCTCCAAACCCAACTCAACCTCCTTTCTACTTTCACCACATATCACAATATCATCCACAAACATCATGTTCCATGGTGACTCTTGCCTCACTTCGTCCATCAAGCTGTCCATCACTATGGCAAACAAGAAAGGACTCAAAGCAGATCCTTGATGGAGTCCCACCTTCACCTTGAACCATTCAGTCGTTCCAACTGCACACCTCACTGCTGTTTCACTGTTCTCATCCATGTCTTGCACCACTCTAATATACTTCTCATTCACTCCACTCTTTCTCATACAATACCATAACTCATCTCTCGGCACTCTATCGTATGCCTTCTCCAGGTCTACAACACACAATGTAGCTTTCTCTGGCCTTCTCTGTACTTCTCCATTAACATTCTTAAAGCAAAAATTGCATCCGATGTGCTCTTCCTTGGCATAAACCCGTACTGCTGTTCACAGATTGCTACCTCTCTTCTCAATCTCGCCTCCAATACCCTTTCCCATAGCTTCATGGTGTGGCTCATGAATTTTATCCCTCTGTAATTACTGCAGCTCTGTACATCTCTTATTTTTGTATATTGGGATGAGCACACTCTCCATTCATTTGGCATTTTCTCATTCTCTAGGATCTTATTAAACAATCTCGTTAGGACAGGGGTGAAAGTAACTTTTATTTCTTGCCAGTACTATTATTTTGAGTCATAGTGTGCGCACAGCGCGTGTCGAAAAATACACCTAATTATTTATTATTGTCTACTTATCAAGCATTCACTAGGACTTCTTATCACTTAGTAGTACTAGTGTAGGACTTTTTTAATCACACTGTCACTCTTTCATCCACCTGTATCAGTTTTTGATTATAAATAAATTGCAAACATCATTTCAACAAGACAATCGTTTTAATAAATTTATTTTAGCTGAACAGTTGAAAACTAACTTTTCATTTTGGACATTGGACACAGAACAGTGTAACAGAACAGAAAAGTGAAAGTTTTTAGGTAAAAGTTGTCCTCTCTTCCTTATCTTATCAAATATATCGTTGTGGTTTTCTGTTGGTGTTTTTTGGATTCTTTGTATTTTCCCATGGGTGTGTCGGAACGTTTGAGAAAGTGCGTGCGTTCTACAGTAAGTGCGTGTGTTCTCAGTGTGCGTGCCATGCATTGGTAGCCTAGTTACCCTGCTCGCGCCAACCAGACAGTAATCTAGAATCTTTGCCCCAACTTCCACTCGATTTACGAATTTTGATCAAAGTAATTTTTAAATATCCTATCATGAAACATTAACATATTTCTTTATATGCCTTTTTATTTGGGAGACTTTGCAACTAACGTCTGTCTGCTAAAACACTTTGATTACCAGCTGCGCACGTTATAGCACAACATCTGGTTCAGCCGTACACGCGCTGTAGCTCGCTCGTTGTTTGTCCAGCGAAACACTGCACACATAATAGAATATTGAAACATCAACATGTTTCTGTATATGTTGTTTTTATTTGGGAGACTTTGCAACAAACGTCTGTCTACTAAAACACTTTGGATACCAGCTGCGCAAGATGGTTAAGCAGTGGGCTACGCGCACTATCTCGCACGTTGTCTGTCGAGTGAAACACGGAAGGAACTCACTTCAGACATAATTCAGAGACAGGTCAGAACGAGTTATATGCAATGTATATTGAGGAAAACGTTGCTTTTGGTAAATTGACGTTAGCAGGTGTGTAGTTATGCTGAAAGTGCATTTTTTTTTTCAGAAACAGTATATTTTTCTTTCCAGTACGGCCAAATCTTTTAGTGGTACACCGGACCGGCCAGGACTGGCTTACTTTCACCCCTGCGTTAGGAACTCCACAGCCGTCTCACCCAAACATCTCCAAGCCTCAATCGGGATACCATCTTGTCCGACTGCTTTCCCAGTCTTCATTCTTTTCATGTCTGCCCTCACCTAATCCTTACTAACCAACTCTGCTTCCTGATTTGCTGTCTCCAACAAATCTGACCTTTTCTCTCTTGGATTCTCCTCATTTAATAAATCCTCAAAGTACTCTTTCCACCTTCTTAATACACTCTCTTTGTTTGTCAGCACATTTCCATCTTTCATCACTCTTACCTGCTGTACATCCCTCGCTTCCCTGTTTCTCTGCCTAGCTAGTCTGTACAGGTCTTTCTCTCCTTCTTTGGTCTCCAGTCTTTCGTACAATTCTTGGAATGCATCTGCTTTTGCCTTCGCTACCGCTCTTTTTGCCTTCTGTCTCATCTCTCTGTATAACTGCCTGCTTTCCTCGTCTCTCTAATTGTCCCAATTCTTCTCTGCTAGCCTCTTCTCTTTTATAATTTCCTGCACTTTTGTTCCACCACCATGTCTCCTTGTCTTCCTTCCTCCTTCCCGATGACCACCCTAGCACCTTCCTTGCTGCCTCTCTTACTAGTACAACAGTAGTATTCCAATCTTCCGGCAGACTTCCATGACCACTCAATGCTCGTCTCATTTCTTCCCTAAACTCCTTCTGATGTTCAACCTCTTTTAGTTTCCACCACTTAATCTTCGGCTCCATTATTTCACGCTTCCTCTTTTTCACTTTCAAGATCATCCTGCACATGACCACTCGATGTTGTCTAGCTACACTCTCCCCTGCCATCACTTTACAGTCTCCAATCTCCTTCAGGTTAACATTTCTGCAGAGTATGTAGTCCACCTGTGTAGATCTTCCTGCACTCTTAAACGTCACCCTGTGCTGCTCTTTCTTCTCGAAGTATGTATTGACTATTGCCAAATACATCCTCTTTGAAAAATCAACCACCCTTATCATACCTGCTAACTCTCTCGCTCTGCCAGTCAATGTTCCCACATTCAGTGTTCCTACCCTCAATTCTAAGCTCCTTCCCTTCCATCTTTCACGCTTTCTCCTAACATGCCTCCTCCCTCTCTTTCTCCTTCTCCGTTTTGACGCAACAGTAGCACACTTTCCACCAGCACCCTGTTGACCAACAGTACCAGAGGCGGTCGTTGTTAACCCGGGCCCCAACCAATCCAGTATGGTATTTCTCTTTTCAATCTGCATGTTAGATTTGGCACAGTTTTACGCCGGATGCCCTTCCTGACACAACCCTCTCCAATTTATCCGGGCTTGGGACCGTCACCAAGAGTACGCTTATGCACCCCCAGTGGCTGGATTAGCTTGATAAATTTAATATGATGTATTTAAATATGAACCAAACTGAAGTAGATAAAATAAAGTCATGACTCAGAGCTCTTACTGTTCTTCAGTGTGTGAGCGAGATCTGTGTGGTTCATGTTCTTCAGGAAGTGGAGTGTGAGCTTCAGCACTCCCTCTCTGACCTCCTCATCCTCCACCTCCCTCTCAGAGCATGCTGGGGAATCTGGACTCAGGAGCTCCTTAAACCTCTTCAGCTCCGTCTTTATCACACTGATGACTTTGTGTTCCAGCTCCTGGTTAGAAACACATAGGAACAGCTCTAAATATTAATGTTTCACAGCAAGAGAGGATTTTATTTTAGGAAAAGAAGAAAAGTCTCTTTCTATTCCCACAGTCATAACTGAAACTCTGTCTGATTACCCATAATGCTGCTGCACATCACTAAATCTGTCAATTATCATGATTGAAAATAAAAAAACTGCAACCTCCTCACACACATGTTACACACATTAAAGAGACACACCTTGAATATGGACTCCAGCTGATTGCTGCTGATGTTTGATTTCTTCTTTTGTGGTCTGTGAATAAACAAAACACATCCTGTAATATTGACTATATGTACCTGTAGGTACAGCACATCTCCCCAACTACGTTTCCCATAATTCCCTCAGTTCCTTCCCCAGACAATATCCACCTCATCTCATCTCTCACTGCGCTGCAGTTGGGTAGTGTACTACTGTCAGTGTTGTGCATGAACACGCTCAAAAGAACGCGTTCACTGAACACGCTCGTTTTTCCATGAACTTTGAACTGAACGCAACAACTTTGTAATGAAAGAACTTGAACGTGAATTCGTTCAAATTATGCGACATGAACGACAAACATGAAGATGAACGAAACCTGATGAATCAAGTGGCACGTCTACTTGCAAGATATTTTACGTTCTACTACTTCACTGTCAGTCTGATGTTGTTGTCACTCACTGCCCTGAGGTGCCGCGTGTGTGCAATGCATCATGGATAACGCAGTGTGAAGCCGGAGATAGTGGATGGCTCTATGATTTGGCTCCATACTACGTTACCCATGATGCAGCAGAGCAAAGTAGGCGTAACCCAGCGTTCCCTAGCTACAGGCAGCAGACAGCGCGCACACCACAGCCGGCGCACACTCACAGCAACATGGCCAGTGAAAGTTCAAGTAGCGGCACGGAGAACACAGATGAGTACAATGCCAAATAATTTTAGAAATTTGATTGTTGTGTGCATACACAGATGTGTACTGAAGAATGAGGCTATCTGAAGTTTTCCTGTTTTGTATTTTGAGAAATAAAAAGCCCTTGAGCATGCATCCCTCTGTCTGATCAATATGGTTGATATGGTCAATGCTGTTGATATGGATCTTAAAATAGCACTCCTTCAGTGTATATACATATTGGCAGTCATCTTTTTAGAAACACACATTTATGAGGAAGTCTAGTTGTCGTTTATTAGAAGTTACTGTTAGTTGAAACTGAAAGCATTTGTTTGAAGTCACGTGTAACGTTTTGGTAGCAGTGGTTGAGTCAGTGAAGAAATCAAAATATTTTGTCCTTTTTTCCATATATAGTATGTACAATAACTTCCATTTTGTGTGATAGAATATAATATCTATAATATGTGAGTAGTTTTGAGCTAGAATGTAGCATATGATTTTAGTCTTTATTTTCATATCCCACCTAAAAGTAAAATGAACTGAACTTTGAACTAGTTCAGAATTAAAACTGAACTATGAACGTGAACAGTTCACTTTTAACATGTTTGAACTGAACTTGAACTAGTTCAAAAAAAGTGTGAACTTGCACAACACTGACTACTGTAGATTGTGAAGCAAACTCGCCTATAAATTGGGTGGTCTGAGCAAGTTTCATTCTCTCTCTGCCCAACCTCCTGACAAGTCTCCGTCCTCCCAAAACCAGACACGCCTCACTCTCTCTGACTGACGCTCTCTCTGACCAATTCATCGTCGGTATTAAAAAGAGACACTATGGCCTGCTGGCGGAAGCGAAGAAACAAAGGGACGAACGCGTTGTTGTATGAGCCACTGGCCACTGTTAAAAAAGTACCTCAGTCACATTGTTTTGCTTTCGTTGTGTTTGAAACTGGCTACCATTATCACTACACCGTAATAACACAAATTAGGAAGATTAGAGGTGAGTGGTTCCCTCCACATCTTCAGCCAAAGAACGTTCAACCAAGGACCATCTGGATCAATGAGATCCCACCCGGGAAGGACTTTTGCAACATAGCAGAGCTGCATTAAACTGAACTGAAGCTGTGTGCCGCTCTTTTCAGAAGAATACACCGAAACAGAGGATCACTGACAGACTCTTTCATGCTGCCACATCAGAGTGGTCCCAAGTAAGGCTGGCATTTGGGCAACGTTGGTCTTCGCTTGATTAGTTTATGTTAAAAGTGCTATTTAACTGTAAGTTTGTTTCAAGTGTGCGCAATAATCACATAGGTTTGGTTTGATCATATGTTATTGTATTTCTCAGTTTTACTTTGGTAGATAGATTTTGCATGCCCTATCTCCATTTCTCTGTAACACTTTTTTACCACGCACTTTTATACACACCTCAACATTCAGACTTCAGCAAACTAAGGGCTGGTTAGCTCGGTTGGTTAGACTGTGGTGCTGATAACACCAAGATACTGGGTTTGATCTCTGTATGGGCCAATGATCATTTATGTGCCTTTGTTAAAATCCTTTGTCCAGTCAGTCACTCATACCCTTTTTCCACCAAATCAGTTCCAGGGCTGGTTCGGGGCCAGTGCTGGTGCTGGTTCTCAACTTGTTCAACTTGCGAGCCAGCTGAGAACCAGTTTGCTTTTCCATAGCTCGCGGTGCTAAGGGAAGTCACGTCCTTACGTCGCTGTATACATCAGTTACGTCACTACGTTTGCATAAACCTTGGCGTGAATATCGAAGCAAAAACAACATGGAAGAAGCAGCAGTGGCAACAACAACAACAATAATAATGGATGACTTCGCGTTTGTACAGCTGCTGCTTTTCATCGCTTAAAAATGGCGATCTTTCGCGGTCTTGTTATTGTTGTTGGTCTTAACTCCCCTCCCCCCCCCCTGCTGACGTAAGCGGTTCTTTCCTCTGGCCCAGCAGAGAGTTGGTGCTAGCCTGGAACCGGTTTTTCTGGCCCCAGAGCCAGTTCTTCGTCAGTGGAAACAGAAAACCCGGTTCCAAACTAAGCACTGGCCCCGAACCAGCCCTGGAACTGATTTGGTGGAAAAGGGGCAACAGAGCACCTATGGTCCCCTCCCCCACGTTTTTCGCGTGCTTCACTCAAACACTCTTGTCTCCTCCTTCCTGCAAACACACACACACACACACACACACACACACACACACACAACGTTACTACCTCATATCACCATTTTGTGCCTTGTTGTTAGTATTACTGAATGTACCTGATCAGTATTATCTGCACTTGATTTAATTTTAATAAATTAAATATTTACAATAAACTGTGCTTAGCTTCATCTGTTTTGCTGCAGTATTAATTGAATCCATCCTCTGCCATCAAATAATTCACATTGCCTTCACTGATCTAGTGTATCACTAGAGTAATTAATTCATTAACTTAATAATTAATAGAAATATTGATTAGTAAAATGAATGAACTGATATTTTATGAGACTGATTGTATTAGACTGATTTAATAACTCAATTGGACTGACACAATTCTGGTGCCCCGTGTGAGGCTTGGCATTGTTGGCACCTACATAATTTTGGTGCCCTGTGTGAGGATTGGCATTGTTGGCTTCTGCAATATTGTTCCAACAACAGACAAAGTTTAGTTTAATGAGCAGTTCCAGGACTTTTCCAGGTAAGTCACTGATCTTGTCACACTGTCAAGGCATATACATCCAGGTGTGCTTGAACCAATTACACTCCTATAATATTAACGGCCGTTAGATACTAATTATCTAACCCTTTTAATAGTTAAGAGAGAGCATTCCAAACCGCATTGCTAGTTTCCTGCCTTGAAGATTAGGCAAGATGAGCCGCAGCACCCCACACGCCTCAGAGAAGGAGAACAATGCTCAAAACCCAGAAGAGTCCACTTCCCCTGTTTGATTTTGTTGCAGACCTAATTAAAATTTCTGCTTCCACTAAGGCAGAATTTAAAAGCCTAAATCGAAAGCAAGCAAGAATATGATACAATATGTGAGAAACCTCAAACATGGAGCAATCACCATCCAAGAGGTGGTAGGTAGACTTTTCCTGCTCCACGACCAGGAAACCCACCTGGGAAATGAAGCTCTTCGCCAAGAGAACTCAGGTATTAGCGCTAGCCGCAACAGACTAGACGAAGCTAACTTTAGTCTGTGGAACAAACTTAAGTTAGTAAATTAATCCCTAAATGAGTGTGCCAGCAGGCTCGAAATAGCAGAGAGAACTGTTAAAGAGAACGCCGATGTCCAGGCCTTCCAACAAAGCCACGAGAACCATTCTAGGGTGCAGGCAATGCTTAAAACACCCCCCAGGGAGACACAGGCTAGAGTAGAGTAGAGTAGAGTAGAGTGTGCACACTTGAAACAACCTTTGGTTTCAGTAGCACTTTTCACATAAACTAATCAAGCTCAGACCACCATCCCAGCCCTGAGACCAAAGGGGGGATGTAGGTACAGCACATCTCCGCAACTACATTTCCCATAATTTCCTCACTTCCTACCCCAGACAATATCCGCCTCATCTCATCTTTCACTGCACCACTACATCCCCCCTTTGGTCTCAGGGCTGGGATGAACTCATAGTCCTTGAGAGCAACACAGTCCATGTAGTCCATATATCCTTAATCCTTCACAGTCTTTTGGGTCCTGGTAAACAACAATTGAAGTCACAGGCATTTGGGCAGACATAAGGCTATAGGCATTTGGGCGAATCATAATTCTATATTTTATCTATTTATTTTTGTCTCAGGGCTGGGATGCTCAGACCACCCAATTTATAGGCGCGCTTGTGTCACGATTTACAATAGTACACTACCCAATTGTGGTGCAGTGAAAGATGAGCTGAGGCAGATATTGTCCGGGGTAGGAAGTGAGGAAATTATGGGAAATGTAGTTGCGGAGATGTGCTGTACCTACATCCCCCCTTTGGTCTCAGGGCTGGGATGAAGTCATAGTCCTTGAGAGCAACACAGTCCATGCAGTCCACATATCTACCATGCAGTCCACATATCTACCATATCAACACAAAGGGACAAACATGCATTGTTGTATGAGCCACTGGCCACTATAAAAGTACTTCAGTCGCATTGTTTCACTTTTGTTGTGTTTGAAACCGGCTACAGCTACCATTATTACTACACTGTAATAATGCAATTTAGGTAGATTAGAGGTGAGTGGTTCCCTCCATGTCCTCAGCCGATGAACGTTTGACCGAGGACCTTCTGGGTCAACGAGCTCCCACCCAGGAAGAACTTTTGCAACATAGCAGAGCTGCATTAAACTGAATTAAAGCTGTGCTCTGCTCTTTTCAGAAGAATACACCGAAACGGAGGATCACTGAAGAACTCCTTCATGCTGTCACGTGAGTGTGGTCCCAAGTAAGGCTGGCATTTGGGCAACGTTAGTCTTAGCTTGATTAGTTTATGTGAAAAGTGCTACTGAAACCAAAGGTTGTTTCAAGTGTGCACACAATAATCACATAGCTTTGGTTTGATCATATGTTATTGTATTTCTCAGTTTTACTCTGGTAGATAGATTTGCATGCCCTATCTTTCTTTACTTCTTTCTCTCTAACACTTTCTTACCACACACCATTATACACATCTCAACATTCAGACTTCAGTAAACTAAGGGCTGGTTAGAGTGTGGTGCTGATAACGCCAAGATAGCGGGTTCGGTCCCCATATGGGCCAATGACCATTTATGCACCTTTGTTAAAATCCTTTGTCTAATCAGTCACACAGAGTGCCTATGGTCCCCTCCCCCACCTTTTTTGCACACTTCACTCAAACACTCTTGTCTCCTTCTTGCAAACACAATGTTACTACCTCATATCACCATTTTGTGCCATCCCACCCATCCATTATCTGTAGCTGCTTATCCTGTACAGGGTCGCAGGCAAGCTGGAGCCTATCCCAGCTGATTATTGGCAAGAGGCAGGGTACACCCTGGACAAGTCACCAGGTCATCGCAGCAGGGCTGAAACATAGAGACAAACAACCATTCACACTTATGGTCAATTTAGAGCCACCAATTAACCTAATCTACAAGTCTTTGGACTGTGGGGGAAACCAGAGCACCCAGACACAGGGAGAACATGCAAATTCCACACAGAAAGGCCCTCGTCGGCCGCTGGGCTCGAACCCAGGACCTTCTTGCTGTGAGACGACAATGCTTAGAACTACACCACCGTGCCACCCCATTTTGTGCCTTGATTGTTAAATTGCTACTAGTATTATTGAATGTACCTGATCGGTATTATCCTCACTTGATTTTGTTATTTTAATGAATTAAATATTTACAAGAAACTGTGTCTTGTCTGTTTTGCTGCAGCATTACTTGAATCCATCCTCTGACATCAAAGAATTCACACTGCCTTCACTGATCTAGCATATCATTCATTAAATAATTAATAGAAATATTGATTAGTAAAATTAATGAACTGATATTTTATGAGGCTGATTGTATGAGACTGATTTATAACGCAATTGTGCCGATATAATTTTGGTGCCCCGTGTGAGGAATGGTATTGTTGACACTTACATACCACAGCTGTCCAACACACACTAATAAATACAGAGACAGATATTTAACACTGTCCTCTGAACACAATACACTGAGTTCAGGATTTCCTCACTGATACTATCATACTGAGAAACACGTGTTTGAGTGAATGAATGAATAAAATCATGATGTAGTCATTAATGTCCCAGGTGTAAATGTTCTCGTGTCACACCACAGACCCTCCAGCTCAGGGACTGCAGGCTGAACTGAACTCTTACAGCAGTTTTCCTCACTGCCAGTCCGAGAGCTGCAGCACTGCACAGTTTAGGGTTTTACTGCTTCAACACCTGATAAAGCTCATGAAGGGCTTCACAGTGAGACGAGTGAGTTTGATCAGGTGGAACAGTGCCGTAAAACACCTCACTGTACTGACCTCACATCACCACACCCGTCTCTGTTTCTGAAGTGCACTGGCACTCCCATTGACCAGTCACTCTTCATGGACACACAGCTGGGTTGTGGTGAGTCAGATCTCTTTCTCTTCATCATTCTAGAATTACAACAAAAACATCAGCAATAATTAATACTCTGCTCTCTCAGCTCTGTTAAACAATGTGTTCATCATTAAACACCAACAATTCCATCTTTTTCACTCAGCTCCAGTCTGCACATGTATTCAAACAGGAGACTCACCTCATACCTCAGGAACTACTCTGACATCAGGAGTCCCAACCTCACCTAACTCAGCTGGGTCTTAAAGCCTGTAGAGTTCACTGACTCAAAGCTCTGCTGCTCTTCTGCTCCACATGACAGCCCTTTTTACCCTTCTCTCAGTGAATGATTTCTCTAAACTGTTCTCAGATCAGATCAGTGATATATTCACTGCTATGAAACACCTTAAACCAAAGGTTAGTTCCTTTGTGAACTAGTGAGTGTTTAGAGATACAGATCTGTCCCCATGAGACGGTGTGGATTTATTGCTGGTGAATGTAAAAGTAACTCACCTCTCGCCTTTCTTTAAGTCCTGTTTTCCACACACACTCCTGTTGGAGGTCATGTCTCCTTCTCCAGATTACAGCAGGACACACGTGTGTTCAACCAAACCCTGTAACAGCACATAATTCACTTACAGGAAATAGTCACAGGATCTGTCATGATCTGCCCCGGACTTCCACTCCGGAGATTTACTATCTCCCAGTTCAGCGCAATCCGGATCCCAGACGGGACTTCCATCTTGCTGGCATTCACTTCCTGGTCTGCTCAGCTGTGTATAAATAGGCCGTTCTCAGAAGGGGACTTTGCCAGAATTTCTTGTCTGTTTCTCACGTGGTCTCTGTGCCATTTTTTGCTTCCTGGATTTTTGCTCTCTGTTTTGCTTAGTCTTAGCCGCAGTTTTTTGCACTCACATTTTGTCAGTTTTTCATGTTTTTTGCACTACGTTTTTTGTCTCCAGTTTTTGTCAGAACTATTTTTCATGTTCACATATTAGCACTTTGTCTACCTCGTTGTTGTCTGGATTATTTTTGCTATTTTTGTTCGTTGATTCTTTTTGAACTTTAATTAAATCATTTTTTATTCATTGGATTTTCTGGTGTGTGTTCTGCTATTGGATCCTAACTCACCACATCTCGCCACCCTTAACAGTACGTTCTGGCCAACGTGGATCCAGCGGAACTTAACCATCTGAGACCGGCTATGCAGCAGCAAGGAGCCCTCCTCGGGACCCACCAACAGGAACTCGGGCAGATCACTCAGAACCTGGCCACCCTGACCGACTCACTCAACCTCCTCATCACGCAACTCCAGCACTCCCAAGCCATGCCTACCCCTGCCCAGCCATTTCTTTCTTCACCTCCCGCCACCGACGCTCTTCACGAACCAAGACTCATTTTGCCTCAGGCCTACAGTGGAGAACCAGGTACCTGCAGATCTTTTTTGTCACAGTGTTCGCTGATCTTGGAGCTTCAACCTCTGGCTTTCCCCACAGAATGCTCCTGGGTAGCCTATACCATCACGATCTTCACCGGCAAGGCCAGGGAATAGGGGATGGCGGTCTGGGATGCCGACGTGCCCTGTTGTTCCAGTTTCAAGGAATTCTCTGAGGAAATGAGGCGAAAATTCAACCGCTCTCTGTCCGGCCAGGAGGCGGCAAGAGAGCTCATGGAGCTGCGGCAGGGGTCCCGATCTACCTCGGATTATGCCATTGAATTCTGGATGTTGGCAGCATCATGCGGTTGGAACAAGAGTGCCCTGGTTGACGCACTCCTACATGGCTTATCCGACGCCATCAAGGATGTACTAGTCTTGCAGGAACTGCCATTGGACCTCTCCAGCCTGATGGACCTTGCCAATCATATTGTCGCACGGGTCCAACAACAGAGGAGAGAGAGGAGCCGCCACAACTTCAACCCCTCTCCACCACCCGCCTTGTCCATCGAACCCATGCAGGTAGATTCGGTACAGGTGTCAGCGGAGGAACGACTGTGCCAACGGAGCATGGGGGCTTCTTTCTACTGCGGTCAGCAGGGACACATCTGCTGAGCCTACCCGCTAAAAGGACGAGCCCACCAGTTTAGTTTAGTTTATTTAACAGGGGCAATGTACAGAACAAGTCCCATACCAGAGTTAGCTATACAGTGAATCGAGGTGCCCTGGTGGGCAATGCTCGGAATCAGTCCCCTGCCGACCGACCATTGCTCCCTGTTATCATCACTCTCAACAATCGGCATCACCATCTTCAGGCGCTTGTCAACTCAGGGGTGGGCAGGAACCTGATCTGCTCCGCCACCACCAAGGATCTCGGAATCCCATTACTCGCCCTCGAGGTCCCTCTCACTGTCCTGACACTCAATGGCACTGGCTTGACCACCATCACTCACCTCACCACCCCACTCACCCTTAGGATTTCAGGCAATCACTCTGAAACTATACAACTTCACGTCATGAACAACCCTCATGTTTCTGTTATTCTCGGATTGCCTTGGTTGATGCAGCACAACCCCCACTTAAACTGGACTGACTACACCATCTTAGGCTGGAGTCCTTTCTGCCTGGCCTCCTGCCTGAACTCTGCTCTGCCTCCCGCCAAACCACCTCAGCCCTCAGCCAGTGAGTTTCCTGACCTTTCTCATGTGCCTCCAGAATATCTGGACCTCAAGCCTGTCTTCAGTAAGACCCGAGCAGTGTCCCTTCCCCCTCATAGGCCCTATGACTGTGGTATCGACCTCCTGCCAGGGATGGCACCACCCAAGGGATGTCTCTACTCTCTTTCCCCCACCGAGAGACAAGCCATGGAGAAATACATTATTGAGTCTCTGGCAGCTGGGATCATCCGCCCTTACTCCTCCCCAGCAGGGGCAGGATTCTTCTTCGTGGAGAAGAAAGACAAGTCGCTCCACCCCTGCATTGACTACTGAGGTCTCAATGCCATCAGTCAAGAACCGCTACCCACTACCACTCATGACTACAGCCTTCAAACTACTCCAGGGAACTAAGGTATTCACTAAACTGGACTTGCGCAACGCCTATCACCTAGTTAGGATAAGGGAAGGGGACGAGTGGAAGACGGTCTTCAACACCACCACCACAGGCCACTACAAGTACCTCGTAGTCCCTTTCAGCCTGACTAATGCACCCACGGTATTCCAGGCATTGGTTAATGATGTCTTGAGGGACTTTCTTAACACCTTTGTCTTTGTTTACCTGGACGACATCTTGATTTTCTCTCGCTCCCTGGAGGAACATCAGGGTCACGTCCGGCAGGTTCTTCAATCCCTGCTGGAGAATAAGCTGTTCATTAAGGCAGAGAAGACAGAGTTCCACCAAGGCTCTGTCTTGTTCCTGGGGTTCATCATTCCACCAGCCAAGATCCAGATGGAACCCCTCAAGCTGGAGGCAGTCGCTGACCAGCTTGCTAACCCATCTTTGAGACTGTTAGGGTTTTGCTGGGAACTGAACCCGGGTCGCTGGTGTAGTGATCCAGCAAACCCCCACTAGGCCACCAGGGGAATGACTCAAGTGCAGAGGCGTGAGGCGAAAGTAGAGTATCAAAAAAAACCAGTTTATTTACACTATATACAATCCAGGGCAAAAAAACAAAAAGTATAATCCAACGCTGAGAAGACAAAGGGAAAAATAAAAAATCCAACAATTCAAAGTCCAAAAAAAAGGAAAAGGCAAAAATGCAAAACGCTCAGAAGATCCAAAAGTACAAAGTTCAAAGAAAGCAAAAAATATCAAAAACACAAGGGCACAGGCAAGGTACATGGGACAGAGGAAACTAGCACTAGACAGCATAACATAAAGACTCCATGACAAGGGAACAAACAGAAGGGTATTTATACACAAACTAATTAAGGAACAGGGCGGGGCAGGAAACAGGAAATCAAGACAAACACAAAACACAGTGGCAGCCTCTAGAGGCCAAAACAAACATGACCAGATAAACATAACAGTGGCCTCTAGAGGCCAAAACAGTCCCAGTCCTAACAGAGACGAGAGCTCCAGCGCTTCCTGGGGTTCGCCAACTTTTACAGGCGTTTCATCCGCAACTTCAGCACGGTGGCCAGACCTCTCTCAGCCCTGACCTCGACCAAGACCAAGTTCAAGTGGGGGGAGGAAGCAGAGAAAGCCTTTTCCAGTTTCAAGCACAGGTTTACCACAGCACCCATTCTCACCATACCCGATTCTACCAAGCAGTTTATCATCGAGGTCGACGCCTCCAAGTCAGGGGTTGGAGCCATCCTGTCCCAGAGGGCCAACGACAACAAGGTCCACCCATGCTCCTTCTTCTCCCACCGGCTATCCCCAGCCGAATGAAACTATGACATCCGCGACCAAGAACTACTGGCCGTAAAACTAGCCTTGGAGGAGTGGAGGCACTGGTTCAAGGGGTCTGACCTCCCGTTCCTAGTCTGGACCGACCATAAAAACCTGGAGTACCTCAAGTCTGCCAAACGTCTCAACTCTCATCAAGCCCGTTGATCTCTCTTCTTCTCCCGATTCAACTTCACGCTCTCCTACCGCCCAGGCTCCAAGAACGGCAAACCCGACACCTTGTCCAGAATGTTCTCTTCCCACCAAGAGGAGTCCAAGCCTGGTGGGAGCTGCTATTCTAGAAGTTGAGACGCTCCTGCAGAAGGCCCTGGAGCAGGACCCTGGTGAAGGTAACTCCAACGATATTCCTCGTAACCATCTGTTTGTTCCCTGTCATGTGCAAACTCAGATGCTGCAGTGGGGTCATGGTTCCAAGCTGGCTTGTCATCCGGGAGCCGCCCGAACCCTGGCTCTCATCCAGCAGTGCTTTTGGTGGCCATCCATCAAGGAGGACATCCAGGAGTTCGTGGCAGCCTGCAACACATGCTCCCAGAACAAGAGAGCCAATCGACCCCCTGCCGGCTTACTAAGACCCCTTCCTACTCTGCATCGACCTTGGTCTCACACCCAAGGTCTCACACTCTGCATCGACCCTGGACTTCATCACAGGACTCCCCAACTCAGGTGGCAATACATGCATCCTCACTGTCATTGACCATTTTTCTAAAACCATCCATTTTATTCCTCTGCTCAAGCTCCCCTCAGCTAAGGAGACCGCAGAACTACTCATCCACCATGTTTTCCGCCTACCTGGTCTGCTTACCGACATCGTTTCTGACCGGGGTCCTCAATTCACTGCACAGTTCTGGAGAGCCTTCTGCAAACTCATCGGGGCCACCTGTAGTCTCTCCTCAGGCTTCCACCAACAGACCAACGGCCAGGCAGAATGGGCTAACCAGGCTTTGGAGGTTGCACTCAGGTGCATGGCGTCCAGGGATGCCAGTTCTTGGAGCAAGTACCTACCTTGGATCGAATACACACATAACACTCTCCCTTCCTCTGCCACAGGTCTCTCTCCGTTCCAGTGCTCACTAGGGTACCAGTCACCACTGTTCCCCAGCCAGGAAGAGGAGGTTGCCGTACCATCAGCCCAGGCCTTTATACACTGCTGCAGGAGAATGTGGGCACTGGCCCAGAGAAGACTCATTTGCTCCACACTCACATCCAAGAAGCAGGCCGACAAACGTCGCTCCAAGGCACCCACCTACCAAGTGGGTCAACGAGTTATGCTCTCCACATGCCACCTACCACTTAGGGCCATCTCTCGCAAGCTGGTACCCAGGTTCCTTGGACTCTTCCTCATCAAGAAGGTAATCAACCCATGTTCTGTTAGACTGGCATTACCACTCACCATTCGATGTATTCACCCCACCTTTCATGTATCACAGCTTAAACCTCTGGTTTCCAGTCCACTCATTGGGGGGTACTGTCATGATCTGCCCCAGACTTCCACTCCAGAGATTTACTATCTCCCAGTTCAGCGCAATCTGGATCCAGGACGGGACTTCCATCTTGCTGGCATTCACTTCCTGGTCTGCTCTGCTGTGTATAAATAGGCCGTTCTCAGAAGGGGACTTTGCCAGAACGTCTTGTCTGTTTCTCACGTGGTCTCTGTGCCATTTTTTGCTTCCTGGATTTTTGCTCTCTGTTTTGCCTAGTCTTAGCCACAGTTTTTTGCACTCATGTTTTGTCAGTTTTTCATGTTTTTTGCACTACATTTTTTGTCTCCAGTTTTTGTCAGAACTATTTTTCAAATTTTTTCATATTAGCACTTTGTCTTTATTAAAGGAGTTCTGTCTAATACGGAACTACTGAGGTGTCAATGACGGCGGGTAGTGGCTAGGCTGACGCGCTAGATGTTACCTGGATGTTAATTGCTATGCTACTCTGACTTGACTTACTGTGATCTAAAACAAAATGCCTGTAAACGGTCTTCTTGTCGAATCAAGGTGATCCATTTATTCCACACAAGTCCAATACATTAGTTAGGCACAGTATCCACACACAAAGTCCCCAGGAGTGTAGCAAGCTTAGCGCATAGCACTTAGCGGTCAAAACCCTTCGCCCATCCGGGTCAAACACCTGACAAGCAACATAGACTTCCTGCCTAAATACCTGAACAGGTTAATTACCATGCGCCACCCAGTGGACAAAAAAATGAATTGCACCCAAAACAAACCCATGCATTTTGGCTCCTACAGTCTTTGTCTACCTCGTTGTTGTCTGGATTATTTTTGCTATTTTTGTTCATTGACTCTCTTTGGACTTTAATTAAATCATTTTTATTCATTGGATTTCATGGTTTGTGTTCTGTTATTGGATCCTAACTCACCACATCTCACCACCCTTAACAGGATCAAGTCATTCAAACTACATTCAAACTCCAGTAAAAACCACAAACCTCTTCTGCATCTAGTCTCACTTCGGTCTGTTTATATATTATAGCTTTAGATTGAGATACTCACTGTGTTTTTACTCCTGAAATGTTTTATTTTCCCCTCGACACAAAATGGAGCTTCTTTCACTTTCACCATCTTCCTCTTTCTTCTGCAGAGGGGGGAGGGGCAGTGTGACGTGTGTGTGTGTTTTCTCAGGTGACTCATCCATTTTTTTATGAAATAAATCCCTGATAGCTGAAGCCCTTAATACAATTTCGATATACTCAAGGAGGTACAGAAAGTATCTCCAAATTAATTTATCCATCTCACTCCCTGTGTGTCTCTTACAATCATCTTTAAAAACAAAACAGAACCCTCAGTTATTGTCCAGTTCTTGTGGGAAAATGAAACCCATTAGATCAGTGGTTCTCAAACTTTTTTCACCAAGTACCACCTCAGAAAATACTTGGCTCTTCAAGTACCACCATAATGACCAACATTAAAATACAGTAGCGTAGTAGGCCTAAGTATTCATTAAAAACAAGGCGGAGGTTTTATTTAACAAGTATATTTAATAATGTTGGCTACTGTAACGTAACACACAGTACTTTGAACAGTAACACTGTGTTTAAATATAGGAAAATAAAACACTGTACTTAAATAATGAATCAAATAAAATTAATTGCACATAAAAGTGAAATAAACATTGTACTAAAATAAATATTAAGAGTTCTTAAATATTAAATGAAAATGTACTTCAAAGTTAAATAACTGTACTGTTCTTAAATGTTAAGTTAAAAAAAAAGTACTGTACTTGATGTACTTGAAAAAAATCAAAACAGGCTATGCATAGCTGCAGTTCCCCGATTGTGTGCGGCTTACCGGCTCTGGCGATCAGGAGGCTGGTACGATATGAAGCTTCCTGTGCTTTGGCTACAGGTGTACCATAGGACAGAATGGTGGACTTGGACTGCTTCAGTTCATCACGTTTTCGTAAAAAAAAAAATCCATTGGTTTGTCCTTTAGTGCTGTGTGTTTGGTTGTAAGATGCCGTTTGAGATGCGATGGTTTCATGGACTCATTGCTCAGAACGTCCCCGCATACAACACACTGCGGCCTGGGCAGCTCCTCTGTCCCGCTCCAGATGAATCCCAGTTTTATGTATTTTTCGTCATACTTCCTCCTCACTGGTTTCTGCCGTTTGCTAGCAGTTCTGGGGCTGGTTTTGCCACTGTCGTTAGCATCTGCGCTTGGCTCACACACGTCCTCTTCAGTTCTCCCTCTCTCCTGATCCACGCTCCCATTCGCGGATTTAAGCCACGACAGTAATTTTGTCGTACTCGTCATAATTAGCAAAGCCACCTCCACCTTTTCCCATCACAGCCTGGTCTACCAATGGCGGATAACCGTCTGTCAGTGGAACTGGCGGGAATGCGTACGTACGCTACGTATGGCTACTCAGAAGCACTTGCAAACTTTTTAAAATTATTAACTTAATTTGTATCTCCTTTCATTTTCTTGTCATCGGTTAATAAGATATTTTCATCCATTCGGATATTATGGACAGTATTTCACGTTTTATTTATTTTTTTATTTATATTTAATTAAGTAATTCTTTGGCGTACCACTAGAATGGAGCCCGTGTACCACAGTTTGAGAATCTCTGCATTAGATTAAAAGCTCACAGCTGGTTATACAGTATGATAAGGGTGGTGTAAAAGCTTTAGATTTCATATCAGTGGTTGGAACATTTAAAGTTAATGAATTCACACCAAGTTCTATGTGGTTTCATATCCGAAAATACTTTTTTTCCCAAAGGAACTTCTTTTAAAATGCAATTTTGAAGTAAAAAAGATTGCTCTTAAATTGCCAAATTTCCACAGACAGATTCTTCAGTAGTGGAAAATAATATTTAATCATAATTTTTATTCTCGTGGATCAGCCTTAAGGAACAACAGAGTGATTACAATTCATAGGAAATCAATATTTAAGAGGGATTGGAATCAGTAAGGAATTTCTTAAATTATTTATTGGATTGCAGTGGTAATCATTTGGCCTATTTATTTATTTGTGTGTGTGTTTATCAGAGAGAGAGAGAGAGAGAGAGAGAGAGAGAGATTAAATGAGGTCACAGGAAGCCTTGCATTTAAAAAAAATAATAAAACTTCAGCAAACATCATGTGGAAAAATAATTTTGTTGATAAAGAAATGTAATGAAATAAACACTAATGAATAAATAAATGTATACTGAAATGTGCTTTTCTTTCTGTGTAATCTTCCTTTAAGAGGAGAGGACCCGTGAGAGAGCAGCAACACCTCAGGATCATGAAATAAAGAGAAACTTCATTAGAATCGATAATCGGTTCATGAATTTAATTGGGAGTGAAACTGAGTGTGAGTGCGCATGCGCAGAGCTGTCAGGGATTAATAGTGCACTAATCACTGTGAGGTGTTCACACGGAGGCGAGGAGCAGAAACACTGCTCATGAGAAAGTAAGACAAATCTCCTTCTGCTTCTTTATGGAGTCAATATTTTATTCTTATCCTTCTGCTGCCTTGTTAATAAAGCAGCACGCGCTTCTCTGCTCTGATTGGCTGATTTATTTCATCTGGCAGCTGATTGGAGAAAATTCTGCTTTATTCTGCTCATTATTCACACAGCTGACTGATTTAATGTCCTTTATTATTAAAGTGTTATTTATAAATGGAAAAATCAGAGAGAAGTGAAAGTAAGGTAAGTGTGTGTGTGTGTGTGTGTGTGTGTGTGTGTGTGTGTGTGTGAGATAATCTAAATCTGACTGAGCTGATGAATTAAAGAGAGGGATAAAGTGTGTTAAAGTGAGGACCTGGTGATCTCTAGTGTCCAGCAACATTCACACTAATCACAGTTTTACTGCTGCAGAGAGAAATGTCATAATAATAATAATTGTTAGGTTTATATAAGTATTATTCTTGACCAAGAAGGCAGTAATTTATTAAAATGGTGACAAAATTAAGGATTAACTTAAGGTTCAGTTAAACTTAAGGTTCAGTTAAAAATGACCTTCTGTCTCGGCTGGACATTGTTTGGGAACATTTTGTTTATGAAATGTGTATTTTTGATCAGAGATGTGTCTGAACGACGCCAAGGCCTGTTTTGATGTCAGATCGACCCACACACACTTTAATGTTGGATGTAATGGTAGCCTTATTGCTGAACAAAGAGTTAAGACTTTATATTTTAGAGCTTTTTAAGATCCTTTATTATTTTGGACTATTGCATATACTATGGCAGTGATTTTAAACTGTTCCTGTGTAGCCTGACCTTCGGAGAACAACACTTCTTTGTTAGACCAAACATAGTCTAAAACATTGTCGTAAAAACATCTCGCGCGCTTTGACGTGCGTAAATGAAATTGCTGAATTGCTGAAATATTATTTTGCTTATGATTGAAGGTTTCATTCACACACACACATACATATGGAATTAAGATGTGATTTGCTGACCTAGCACATAGACACAGATATCAAAATGATGTCACTCACTCACACCCTCCCATAGACACACACACACACACACACACAACACACACCCCTCTCTGAGGTCACATACAAACACACACACACACACACACACACACATTTGACAGACACAATAGCCGTTTGGAGAGATTATGATTTGTTATAAAAGGTGTTTGTAATCTTTCATCTTTGGCGAGAATACTGTGAATAAACAGCAGTTAAACCGATCTCTGGTTCTCTGTTTTTTTGCGGTGTTCCGTCCCAGAATTCTGCAGGTGGTACGAGGGCGGGGGTCCCGAGAAATAAGTTGACCGATTGACCTTCTAACTGGGTTGAACCTAACAATAATAATAATATTGTGCTAATTTACATTTTAATATGATCAAATGTGCATCTCATCTCATTATCTGTAGCCGCTTTATCCTGTTCTACAGGGTCGCAGGCGAGCTGGAGCCTATCCCAGCTGACTACGGGCGAAAGGCGGGGTTCACCCTGGACAAGTCGCCAGGTCATCACAGGGCTGACACATAGACACAGACAACCATTCACACTCACATTCACACCTACGCTCAATTTAGAGTCACCAGTTAACCTAACCTGCATGTCTTTGGACTGTGGGGGAAACCGGAGCACCCGGAGGAAACCCACGCGGACACGGGGAGAACATGCAAACTCCACACAGAAAGGCCCTCGCCGGCCCCGGGGTTCGAACCCGGACCTTCTTGCTGTGAGGCGACAGCGCTAACCACTACACCACCGTGCCGGCTGTAATGAAAAACTAACATACAAAATGCATCATAAATTCAAATTCACTAATTATAATAATGATTCCTCATCTTTTTTTTGATAGCTTAATAAGAACTAATAAACAGTCAGCCTAAAAACGTTTTCAGTAAACTCTTTTTAATCTATTAAAATTTGACTTATAAACCTTTATATACACATTACACAGAGCAGTGAAATGTTTATTCCTACTTTTATTAAGAAATATATCTGCAATTAATCAGTATTTAATTGATACACTCTCAGAAATAAAGGTACTTCCTCCTTCTCCTGCCATCAGAGGGACATGTTTTATGAATTATAGTGTGTTTTCTATCCAGGAAGCTCATGTGGTGTTTATTTAACTCACTTGTAGAGTTTTATGTACCTGAAGTGAACAACAGGACAAAAATATCCCCTTGATATCACAACACCTGAAGATATTTTTTATGAGATACTGTATATCATGATCTATAGGTTTGTTAACCAATAAAATGAAAAGGTTTTGTCTACAATGTGCAAATATTAATTACTCAACAGCAATAATTTCTAATAATAAATTTAAAAATAGATTTTTGCCATCAGTACAAATGTTTAACATTAAATCAGCTTGTACTAATCAGAGTATCACAGTACTGTATTTACAAACAAGGAACTGTGACATAAATTGTCATGATATCGAACTTATATCGTCATATCACCCAGACTTTAAATTATATTAAGATATATTAAAGTTAGATAAAGATTAAAAATATCCCTTTCACGATCAGTAAAAGGTTCATTTTGATACCTTTATTTCTAAGATTGTATATCATCTGCATATAATCCATATTTATCCAGTGTTAAAATAACTAAATTGTTTCTTCTAATAATGTAGAAAAAAGGACCCACTGTAACATTACATTATAATGAACATAAATTTCAGCATTAATTCAATTCATACGATCGCAAACATAACTTTAAAATACAGAGCCTGCAGTTCAATAAAACGAGACCATCAATGACAGCGTAGCTCACTCCAGCCCCATCTAGTCCAGAAGGAACGATCTAAAGTGGGCCACTTTGCACGATAAATGTTGCAAGCTATATACACTATATACAAGCTATATATAGAAGTGATATCCACCCTAGGAATACCAACCTATTTGCCAGAAAGGATCCAAAACGGTGGGGAATTGACCAAGAAGAAGTGATTTTTGTTGAACTGCTTAAGGCATTAAGGCTTAATTAGTCCATAACTTCATTATTAATTGCAATTATGCAAATTTGGGTAGAAGCTATATGCACCCCAGGCAGACCTACCTTCTTGCCAAAAAGAATGCAAATTGGTGAAGAATTGAAAGAGAAGTGATTTTCGTGAAATGTGGACAACGCCGGACGGACAACACATGATGGCTTAAACTCATCACATGTTGGCCGGTTGAGCTAATAATCTGTTTGCTGTTAGGGATGTTTTTCAATTCCGGATTCCAAACTTTCCTGCACTTATGAAGTTCCTGAGATTCTTTTTAATACAACTAAATGTGTACAGATGTTTTCTGTTTTCAGTTGTTTTTATTTGGCCACCTGGTGATTTCATACTCCACATTCCAAAAAATAGGGGGCAGTATATCACCAGAAAGTTGGGGTGCCCACGCGTATCGTAAGAAACAAGGAAATGCATGGTGCTTCCTCCTGTTTCCCCCCAAACACATCACCATCACCACCCTCTTAGAATGATCCCTCACTGAATATAGTATAAAGCTATTTTTAGTTGATCCATTACTGGGTTCATACACTTTTTAGTCATCAGTTATTAAAAAAAAAAAACACACACACACAACTACTCCCTAACAGCAGGGCAAGAAAACACAAAATTCGAACCAAACTGCTGAAACTCTAAGAGTTTATCAAGAGAACACTGCTATCTTATAAATTTCAGGTGGCGTCAGCCTGTAGTTTACATTAGAGCCCCCTAGTGGAATAACAGGGTTTTTTGTTTGTTTGTTTGTTTGTTTGTTTGTTTGTTTTTTTAAACCTTTAAATTCAGCTCCAGTCCACAAGAACACGGATTCTAAATTCATTTGGGGAACTGGATTAGAACCATTATCTATCTGGTCCTGGCCCATGGGCTGTATGTTTGACACCCCTGCCCTATACTACACATAACTATCTAGTACCTGGATGTTTGTTTGTAGAGCATTAACATCTCAAAATGTTCACTGTGCAGCACCTCATGCCATTGTTTTGTTGTTTCTCTCTCAGATGGCATCAGCTAATGAGCCTCATTATGGAAACAGAGACTCTGTGGAACAGAACTTTGATTACATGTTCAAGATCCTGATCATCGGGAACAGCAGCGTGGGAAAGACCAGCTTCCTGTTCCGCTATGCTGATGAATCGTTCACGCCAGCGTTCGTCAGCACAGTCGGTATCGACTTCAAAGTCAAAACCATCTACAGGAATGACAAGAGGATCAAACTGCAGATTTGGGTAGGAAAAGCACAAAAATGATTTACTCCAGTGATGGACTTCAGAACAGGAGCAGGAACTGGTAGACCTCAGGAGCAAGAACTGGTAGACGTCAGGACTGGAGGAGGCACTGGTAGACGTCAGGATTGGAGGAGGCACTGGTAGACCTCAGGAAGACAGGCGCAAATACTGGTAGACCTCAGGATTGGAGGAGGAACTGGTAGACCTCAGGATTGGAGGAGGAACTGATAGACCTCAGAAGCAGTTACTGGTAGACATCAGGACAGGAACAGGAACTGGTAGATCTCAGAATTGGGGAAGAACTAGTAGACATCAAGAATACAGCAACAAGTACTGGTAGACCTCAGGATTGGAGGAGGAACTTGTAGACCTCAGGAGCAGGTAATGGTAAATGTCAGGACAGGAGCAGGTACTGGTAGACCTCAGGAGCAAGCACTGGAAGACCTCAAGGTTGGGGGAGAAACTGGTAGACGTCAGGAAAGCAGGAGCAGGAACTCATAGATATCAGGAGCAGGAACTGGCAGACCTCTGGATTGGAGGAGAAACTGGTAGATGTCAGGACAGAAGCAGGAACTGTCAAAGGGGAAGCCATGACCTAATGGTTAGAGAAGCAGATTGGGACCAAAAGGTCGCTGATTTGATTCCCTGGACCAGCAGAAATGGCTGAAGTGCACCTGAGCAAAGCACCTAACCCCCTACTGCTCCCCAGGCTGCTCCGGGTGTGTTGTATATCATTCTGGATAAGAGCTTCTGCTAAATGCCTGTAATGTAACTATCAGAGGTCAGGGCACAGTGCTCTGTGGACTGGACTACATTTTTGTTTGATCTCTAAACTAGCTGTGTGTGTGTGTGTGTGTGTGTGTGTGTGTGTGTGTGTGTGTGTGTGTGTGAGCGCATGTTTAGGACACAGCTGGTCAGGAGCGGTACAGAACGATCACTACAGCGTATTACAGAGGAGCGATGGGCTTCATCCTGATGTATGACATCACTAACGAGGAGTCATTCAGCGCTGTTCAGGACTGGTACACTCTCTCTGTCTCTTATACTCTTTAACTTCAGACATGGGACATTTGTCTCTGTGTTTGGTTGCTTTTCTGGATGATGGTAGGCAGGGATTAAAAATAATTCCCTAATTGTGTGTGTGTGTGTGTGTGTGTGTGTGTGTGTGTGTGTGTGTGTGTGTGTGTGTGAGTTCAGGTCCACTCAGATTAAGACGTACTCATGGGAAAATGCTCAGGTGCTGTTAGTGGGAAATAAGTGTGATCTGGAGGACGAGAGAGTCATCACTGTGGACCGAGGGAGAGAACTGTCACAGCAACTCGGTCAGTTACATGTGTACGCACACACACAGTTTATATAATAAAAAAATTGGTGGGTAAATTTAACATTTAGTAAACTGTTCTGAAGATTTCAGAAAATGTAAACACTGGAGACTCCTTCCAAGAACATTAAACTTTTAATCTCTTTACAGAAAAGAAGGTTTTTGTTAAACACTGAAAACGTTTGAGTTTTATGCCAAAAGATGAATGAGATGACAGATCAGAATTTCAGCTTTCACTTCCTGATATTTACATTTAAACAACTTAGAACATGGCACCTTTGATTTGAACCTGCCCTTTTTTAAAATGATCAAAAATATTGGAACACACAGCTGACGGGTTTTTCTTGTTGCTCAGGTGAGGTGTTAGATTGATTGTTTAAATAATTAATAGCTCTGAATGCTGGCTCTTGGTTTGAGTTCTGTGTTTCACCTGTGAAGACTGCATTTGTTGTTAAAAAGGATAAACCGACATGAAGGCCAAAGAGCTGTCTACAGGAGAAAAGCAAGTAATTCTGAAGCTGAGAAAAGAGTAAAAATCATTCAAGGGGGAGTTACTGATTCTGAACTCAGCAGCCAAAAAAATACACACTGACCTTCAGTGCTCCTTCAGTGCAGTATCATGGCTTGGACTTCATGGCTGCTTCTGGAACACAATCACAAATCTGTTGATGATGGAACTCATGATGGTATCAGCAGAATTAATTCAGAAGTCTACAGAAACATTCTGTTTTGACAATTTACAGAGAGCTAATTCAAGGAACTTCATCATGCAGTAAGACAACGACCCAAAACACACTGCAGCACAGCACAGGACTTCATCAGGCGGAACAGTGGAAGGTTTTAGACTGGGTGAGTCAATCAGCAGACCAGAACCCAACTGAGCAGCATTTCACCTGAAGAGGAGACTGAAGGGAGGAAACCCTATAAAACAAACAACTACTGAAAGAAGTGGTGCTACAAGACTGGAAAAGTATCACAAAAGTTTGTAGCAGTTTGGTGATGTCACCATGCCACCCGAGTTAATGCAATTACTGCAAATGAATATTAAGTGCTAGTTAGAGCAAACTGTATGTTCCAATACTTTTGCTCACCTAAAAGTTGTGTGGTCTGCAACTAAAGATGCCAAGTTTTAAGTTGTTTAACACGTCTAGATGTAAATATCAGGAAATGAAAGCTGAAATTCTGATATTTCGTCTCATCTTCATCTTTTAATCTCAAACCCAAATGCCTTCAACGTGTAGCAGAAACAATAACCGGCCTTGCTGTTCCAATACTTTTGGAGGGGATTGTGTGATACCTCTGAAGATCTGAACTAGGTTTGCATGTTAGTAGGTAACTGATAGGTAATTCATGCCTGTCAAAAGTCTTGTGTGAAAGAAATACTCAAACTCTTGAAGTACAGGAAGTAATTACAGTTTTTGTTTTGTTTTTTCCCTTCCCACCTCTGAACAGGACAGACCTGCAATACAAGATACATGGGTATTAGCTATGCTCTGACTGTGTGTGTGTGTGTGTGTGTGTGTGTGTGTGTGTGTGTGTGTGTGTGTGTGTGTGTGTGTTTTTCAGGTCTGGGGTTTTTGGAGACGAGCGCAAAGGCAAATGTGAACGTGAAGCAAACGTTTGAGTGTTTAGTGGATGTAATCTGTGAGAGAATGAAGGAGAATCCAGATGCACTGACAAACAGCAGCATTCCTCAGGGGGCAGATCTGAACAAACAACCACAACGCTCACACAAAGACTGTGCATGCTGAAAACACACACACACACACACACACACATAATCATAAACAAATGATAACAAGGACTTTTTTTAAGAACATTCCCATATGATGGTAGCAAAAATATCACAACAACAAAAGAAGCTAGCAAACAATAAAATACCTGAACAGCATTAAAGGTAAACAGCATTACAGAACATCTCAAAAATAAAATCAGGTAAAGTTTGAGAATATCCCCAAACAATACTTACTAACTAACTTGCTAACCTTATGCAAACTAACTTGGTGAGGGATTTTATGATATTTTTTAAAACTAGATGTAAAAAAAAAAGAGAGCCAAGAAATTTTAGTTTTAGAAAAACAGACACATGATTTAAACAGGTCTGTATTAATGTATGCCTATTTATTTATTTATTCATTTATTTATTTATTCATTCATTTAAGCTATAGTAGCAGTCGAAATCAGTCTAATATTTACTTTTATTAACTGTGTCACCAAGCAATACATCTAAATTATATTTTTGTATAGATGCATAAATATAAAACCAAAAGTGAAGTAAAGATTGATTCTGCTGTAATGTGATTTGTAAAGTTATCTTTCCTCGCTCGGACTAAGTATGTTTAAATAATATGGGCTTTTTTTCAATTTATTTTATTTTTAAGAGAAAATGGCACAGTTACATCATTAACACACAAGTAAAACTGGGTCAAAGTACACAACAGAAGCATCATGTGCAAAGGACAGCTGGACTTCATTGGGGAGTCAGCAGTGTGCACCAGAGACTGGGAGAGATTGGGAGTAACGTAAATAACTTATAATAAATAAAAATATACGACTATATTTTTGTTTATATACTTATATATTTCAAAAGTATCCATTTTGTTTAGCAAGTAATTGTTGTTAAATGTTGTATTTAAAAAAAGTGTTATTCCAATAAGTAAATATAAATGTATTTTCTCAAATACCAGTTTTGTTTAAGGGCCATTATCTTTCATGTTATTGTAATTCACCAAGTAAACAAAAAGTTAATAAAAGAAAAATAATTAATTCATTAACTGTAACAACTATTTTATTAAATACAAATAAAAAAGAAAGCAGTGATTTCTAAATGTTCTTTGACTTGTATTTCATTACGGACAGAATGAACTCAAGGTATTTCACGTTTTGTTGGCCAACTTCATTTCATTTGTTAATATCCATCCATTCCTGCATTTCAGTCCTGCAACACATTCCAAAAAAGTTGGGACGGGGCAATTTAGGGTGAGTAATGAGGTAAAACAATTAAATAATGATGTGATGTGAAACAGGTGATGCCAACAGGTGACTGGAATCATGATTTGGAACAAAATCAGCATCCAGGAAAGGCTGAGTCTTTGAGGAGTAAAGATGAGCTGAGGATCTCCAGTTTGTCAAGAAATGTGTGAGAAAATGATTGAAATGTTTAAAAAATAAAGAAAGATAGGAAGGGATTTGGATATTTCACTCTCTGCAGTGTATAATATCATTCAAGGAGTCTTGAGGAATTTTGGTTTGTAAAGGGCTCAAGCCTAATCTGAACCCCCATGATCTCTGATCCCTCACTGCATCAAGAACCGTCATTCATCTACAGCTGACAGAACCATATGGGTTCAGGATTACTTTGGTAAACCTTTATCAAGCGACAATACAGAGTTACATCCACAAACACCAGTTAAAACTTCATCTCATCTCATCATCTCTAGCCGCTTTATCCTTCTACAGGGTCGCAGGCAAGCTGGAGCCTATCCCAGCTGACTACGGGTGAAAGGCGGGGTTCACCCTGGACAAGTCACCAGGTCATCACAGGGCTGACACATAGACACAGACAACCATTCACACTCACATTCACACCTACGCTCAATTTAGAGTCACCAGTTAACCTAACCTGCATGTCTTTGGACTGTGGGGGAAACCGGAGCACCCGGAGGAAACCCACGCGGACACGGGGAGAACATGCAAACTCCACACAGAAAGGCCCTCGCCGGCCACGGGGCTCGAACCCAGACCTTCTTGCTGTGAGGCGACAGCACTAACCACTACACCACCGTGCCACCCAGTTAAAACTTTACTGTGCAAAAAGTAAGCCTTATGTTAATGGTGTCCAGAAGTACTGTCGACTTCTCTGGGCTCGGAGGCATCTGGGACGGACCATCACACAGTGGGAACGTGTATTGTAGTCAGACAAATCAGTATTCCAGGTCTTTCGGGGAGAAATGGATGCCTTGTGCTCTGAAGATGAAAAAACCCATCCAGCCTGTTACCAGGAACAAGTCCAAAAGCCAGGGTGTGTCATGGTATGGGGTTGGGTCAGTGCCCTTGGTAAAGGTAACTTACACTTCTGTGATGGAGCATTAATGCAGAAAAGTACACTGAGATTTTGGAGCAACATCTGCTGCCTTCAAGACAACGTCTTTTCCAGGGAGATTTCAACAAGACAACGCAAAACCACATTCTTCACACATTACAAAGGCGTGGCTATGGAAGAAGAGGGCGTGTCCCCTCTGGCCCCAATAGAGAATGTGTGGGAGAATTTAGAAATGATAAATATGACAGTGACGACCCAGTACTGTTACACACCTTAAGACCTGTTTACAGGAAGAACGGGACAAAAATAACACCTGAACACTTCATCACTTGGAGTCTTCAGTACATAAACATCTTTTAAGTGTTGGGAGAAGGAACGGGAACGTTATAAAGTGGGAAATGCGTCACAGTACCAACTTTTTTGAAATGTGCTGCAAGAATCAGAATTAAAATGTGTTTATTTTGAAAAAAAATTACATGAAGTAAAACATCAAAGAATGTGCTGTTGTAGTGTTTTGAGTGCAATACAGGACAAAGATTATTTACAAATCATTGTTTTTTAGTTGTAATTTCAATTTTAACATACCGTCCCAACTTTTTCTGATTTGGAGTTGTATTTCAGGATTATGTTAGTGTAAGATTAATAAAAACACAGAATTTCTGTAGGTCATGTCTTAATGTGTTTTAATTGGGTTTTTTGAAATCTCAAATTATGAATAAACATTTGGCTAAAACCAATCAATTACTGGCGAAATATTTATCTGAAGATAATCTAGTGGCCAAAAGCTGGGAAAAAACAATAATGAAGAATTAAACTATTTCACACAAGACTTTGGGAGTGAAAACAGAAACTTAGGGGGAAAACCTTAAACTTTTTAAATTTCTGCACATTTTACAAAACGTACTAAAATTAAAATAAATGTATAGTAGTATTAGAAAAAAAATTGAAGATAAGAATATAATATTTATACAACTGGTCAGATATTTTAATGAGTATATTGCAGTGTGGGGCAGCACGGTGGTGTAGTGGTTAGCGCTGTCGCCTCACAGCAAGAAGGTCCGGGTTCGAGCCCCGGGGCCGGCGAGGGCCTTTCTGTGCGGAGTTTGCATGTTCTCCCCGTGTCCGCGTGGGTTTCCTCCGGGTGCTCCGGTTTCCCCCACAGTCCAAAGACATGCAGGTTAGGTTAACTGGTGACTCTAAATTGAGCGTAGGTGTGAATGTGAGTGTGAATGGTTGTCTGTGTCTATGTGTCAGCCCTGTGATGACCTGGCGACTTGTCCAGGGTGTACCCCGCCTTTCGCCCGTAGTCAGCTGGGATAGGCTCCAGCTCGCCTGCGACCCTGTAGAACAGGATAAAGCGGCTACAGATGATGAGATGAGATGAGATATTGCAGTGCTTTGTGTGTGTCGGGGGTATAAAGAGTGTGAAGTTCCCGGATGTAAGGCCTGCAGAGAAGCTGCTGCAGTGACGCGCCTCGCCGCCAGGTGTCGCCAAATCTCCACTACAGCGGTGTGAATTCCGCAGCGGCGCTCATCATTCCTTCATGTTTTCTTTTCAGTGCGCGAGCGGCACAGAGCTCACCTTTCCGCAGCGTGTGCCTTTTTATTTAACGTCAGTTCTATAATGCGCGAGACAAATCGCCTTTATTTGCGCATTAATGGAGGTGTGTCAGAGATCACGTGACTTTTAAAGGTCGTCGCTGTAAATCGGCTTATCGTGCGCACGCAGTTACACACACGCACGCACGCGCAGAGCTGGGATTAATATTCTGGATTAACATGACAGGTAGGAAGCGCGCGCGCGCACACTGCAGCTTCATGGGTTTCTGGAGTTTGACGCTAGTTGAATGTCACGCGCTCTGAAAAGCTGTTTCAGTGTTTGAACTCCGATTCAACACCTCTATAAGATCATCTCTAAGATCTGTCAGATAAATCGGTGTCCCACTGCACTAACATCTACAGGAATGTTTGAAGGAAACAGTGCGCGTGCACGTGATGGAGGGGTGAAAAAATTAAAGCTGCAGTATGTAACTTTTTTTGTTGACAATTTTCACAATGTAGCACTTTTCACCAGAGCATTTTTAACATAGTTACTGGGAGTGTGGCCAGATTTGGTCTCCTAGTCAATGCCAAACCAGCTTCACTGGGAGACCAAATTTTAAACCAAGTTATGTTAGATTGATGCTGAAAGGTAAAACTGAAATGGGATTATGGGAGATGCTTGAATTGCTGGTCCAAATTCATAAGACTGTTTTCTTTGGATTGGAATGTTTAAGAAATATTGAAGTTGCGTTGTCAAGACTGTTCCAATTTCCAAATTAAAGACTAAATATACAGTTATTTGATACTATGTTTCACACTGAGCAATAAAATTGAAGATTTTCTTATTTTTCACTGTTTCTTAAAATACATAATATTATGAAAGTTGATAAAACAATAACTTAAACTCATAGTGTAATTTTAGTATTTTACCATACTTATGATGAAGTTATGGTAACTTGGCACTGCATTAACTATGTTGATATTATGCTGGCTGAAACGAGGATTCGTAATGCGGCAATTTGCATCACAGAATATGCCGCAGCGGTGCAGCCACATGGACTCTGGGGCCTGTGATTGTATTGCCCAGACCAGTTGGTCTCCTAGTGGAAAATCCTTAAAAAATGCTCTGCTTTTCACAGTACACACACACATACTTAGGTGAACAAGTTCTTTTCGTTCAGTTTATTCAGAAGATTAGTTTGTTTTGTTCGTTCATTCTGTACGCTAGTACTTAGGCATGAGACCAGTATGTTCCAGTTTGTTCCTCTGAATCATTCAGCTCCTGCGCTCGATTGGCTCACTGACATGTCAGTCGGATTCCGCAGTCGGCCTTGGTTGGGGTTTCAGTCAGTCTCGGTCACCGTGTCAGTCTCGACTCACGCACACGTAGGACTGAGTCAGTAGTTATAGTCTGTCTAAACACCTTATCTAACACTAAACATATACACTGTACACACTACCATGTTACATGTGGTTATTAAGTCGTATAGTTGATGTACTACAGTCACATGATGGACGCTTTAGCATTCAACTTCAGCTACAGCTACACACATTCGATCATAGTGAATCTGTGACAAATAATTAACAACACTGAAAATGCTGAAGAGTGTTGAGGACATTCTCTACTATGCTCACTGGAATAAAATGCTGACAGTTTAGGAAATAATTTTTTAAAGATCAATATGTTTCCACTGAGCGGCATATTTTTGTACAGAAAGTCATGTTCCAGGATGTTTGGCGTCTCTTGTTGGGCAATTCTTCAGCAGAGAAGCCAAAATTATGAGATGATTAAGATCACCGTAACTTGTCAGCTCAGTGATGTTGCTGAAGTCTGGAATCCAAGTCAAAATGGACTGAAAACCAGATTTAAAAATCATCACCCCAATTATTGCAGTCACTTCAGAGAAACCTTGGTTTGAATTTTAAGAAATGAAAGTTCATTTTTTTCTGACATAATTCCGTTACTGACTTTTTTTTTTCTTTCCTCATAAAAGATTTTGCATTTAAAGTGAAACATAGCTGCTTTTTTAGGTTCAAAAGACCCCATACAGTGAGAAATTTTTATTTAATTCCATTATCTTGAGTACTGCTACTAAAAAAGTTACCACATTTTGCTGTGAATGTAATTGCATGACAGAAGAACTACCCTGTTACCTCTGCCAGCTGTGTTGGAGGAGATGTTGTTTTTGCCTCAGTTTGTTTGTTTGTTTGTTTGTTCCCAACATAACTGAAAAAGCAGTGAACAGAGATTTTATTGAAATTTTGAGGAAAGTTGAGCCATGGGCCAAGGAACAATTGATTAGATTTTGATCCAAATCCGGATATGTATGCAGATCCAGGATTTTTTGTTTGTTTGTTTGTTCCCAACACAACTCAGAAACTAGTGAACAGATTTGGATGAAATTTGTTGGACAGCTTTAGTATTATCCTCAGTTCAAGGGATTTGATTTTGATGTTGATAATACATGGCTTGGCGGAGGTATGCACTCTAGTCTACCGAGAGCCCTTCTAGTTATTTTGTGTTCAACTCTTTGGCCAAAATGGTGGTGTAATAACATTGAGAACATTAACAACATTAACGTTAATTTGATTTTAATAGCATTAATTACTTTCACCAGTAGAATCTTTCCAAACACTGATATAAAAGCTGTTTGTTTACTAAAATGCCAAACAAACAACCAGAGTAAATAAGTGTAGGCAGGTCACCGTTCGTTTTTTTTTTTTCCCATTGGTTCTCTAACAGCACTTCCGGGTAAGACCGAGGCTATGGAGCCATATCCGGTTCTCAGTCATCCAGATCTTTTGCTCCAGACTTCTACAATCATTTTCAGTTGCTTGATTGACGGGTCAGTGAACTGATTGGTGTTCAGCTTTGGTGAGTTCTGAGAGGAGTTGGGAAAACAGGATGCATGAACGAATGAGAGTCAGGGCATGACTGCTAGTAAACAGTAGAAAGATAAAGAACGAATCAGACGACCAAATCACTGATCAGTTCAGTTTGTTCATTCGTGTGGGTGATTCACTCGGTTATCATCTCTAACACACACCAGTGCTGTTATGCTTAATGGAAACATGATTGTCTGTGATACAACATAACAAGTGATCATTGCAAAGTCTCTGTTTACACTTGGTGGTTTTAATGGTCGTGTGTATGAGGATGTGCTTTGATGGCAAACACTGACGTGTGAAATCAGCGGCCTCTTTCTTCATCGCTGGACTCAACTGTTACATTACATTAATGCCATTTAGCAGGTGCTCTTATCCAGAGCAAAGTACAACAATTGTTTAAAGGCACTTCAGCCATTTCTGCTGGTCCAGGGAATCAAACCAGCAACCTTTTGGTCCCAAAGTTGCTTCTCTAACCATTAGGTGCTGACAGTTTAGGTTAGGTGCCCAATACCTAACTAATGAGACTGCCCGCATGTTAATGGCAGAAAAAGTGTTTTCCCCCATTGAGCTTGGATTTCAAGATCCTTTTTACACATCTAAAATATTCTAAAATCTCAGCTCATCTCATTATCTGTAGCTGCTTTATCCTGTTCTACAGGGTTGCAGGCAAGCTGGATCCTATCCCAGCTGACTACGGGCGAAAGGCGGGGTTCACCCTGGACAAGTCGCCAGGTCATCACAGGGCTGACACATAGACACAGACAACCATTCACACTCACATTCACACCTACGGTCAATTTAGAGTCACCAGTTAACCTAACCTGCATGTCTTTGGACTGTGGGGGAAACCGGAGCACCCGGAGGAAACCCACGCGGACACGGGGAGAACATGCAAACTCCGCACAGAAAGGCCCTCGCCGGCCACAGGGCTCGAACCCGGACCTTCTTGCTGTGAGGCGACAGCGTTAACCACTACACCACCGTGCCGCCCTATTCTAAAATATTATTATTATTATTATTACTATTATTATACTACATGCACACTCTTCAGATCAGAATTCTCGAAGGTCAATGCTAGTTTACCTGTGACTCGGTGCTGTTAGTGCAGCAGTCTAGTTACCTTCCAGCCAGTGTAGCATTAGCGCAGGCCAATGCTAGCACAGTCAAGCCGATTATTATTATTATTATTATTATTATTATTATTTTCCCTGTGTAATTTACTTACTTTTCAAATCAACATCGACAACTACACACAATGGAGTGACCTGGAAGCCAAAATCCTGTCAAAATCTTCTGTATTTAACGAAGCAAACCTGGTGGCCATGTTTGCTTACAAATTGTCACAGTCACTCGGTAGCGCAGAAGTTTTACATCTCTGATGTGTGACGTCATGTTGTCTTGATAACATGCAATGTTATAACAATATTGCACTCTCATTCTCCATTGGGTAGAGTGGCGTAATACACGTAGGATAAGCGATATGCTAACAATATTGCATGCTATCAAACCAAATGAATGCAACCCGCTAGACGGGAATAGAACAGGTGTATTTATTCCATCGAAAACGTGTCTTGTATGGATAACAATATGTGATATTTATCACCAGTTATTTATCACCTGAACTTATGATCACATCTTTAGTCTTTCTTTGGCTAATCAGATACAAGGTACACCACCACTCTTGTTGGAGCAGTTGGAGGGTCAGTGCCTTGCCCAAGGGCACTTCAGCCAATCCTGCTGGTCCAGAGAATCAAACCAGCGACCTTTTGGTTCTAAAGCTGCTTCTCTCACCTTTAGGCCATGGCTTCCCCATAACCAGGCTTGAAAACCATCACATGTTTTTGCTCTACAAGAACATCAGAGCATGCTTGAAAAAGTTACTCAGAAATGGTCAGAAAGTTCAGTGTTCATCTCCTGAATAAAACACACGATCTGAGCAACATGTGCACCTGGAATGATCTGCACAGGTGTGTTAAACTCTCTGATATAAACAGACACTTCCTGGAAGCCCCACCTCCTTTCCCACACATCTCATGAGCTCTCTCTCTCTCTCTCTCTCTCACTCTCTCTCTCTCACATGGTAAATGGGGAATATTAGAAGAGTTAATTAACGTGATATAAAATCTATCAGTGTTGTTTGTTACTTTGCTAATGTTAGACGTGTGTGTATTTAACATTAGTTTACTTTTTTAAAAATCATTTATCACAATACTTAAAATTGGAAAATCATGATCAGGGAAAAATCAGGCAGGACGTTGGTTCTTTGGCTGTTCTCTGTGATATGGGCTGTGTTCAGCGTGTGGTATTGAAATGTGAGACAATGGAAGAATGAAAAGCTCACTGATCCGTTAGAACCAGCAGCGCTTTAATAAACACTACTGACTTATGGAAGGGGATTTGCACACACTATTTAAACTGCGAGGATTGGAGAACGGGACAGCCAGTTAAAGGGGAACTGGAGTCATTTTTAAACTCACTTTATTTCTTAATTAACGTGTTATTCAGTTACGTTTTGGGTTTTAATAACCTTATATCGTGACTCGTATTGGCAACTAATTGCAATTAAATATGATACTTATCGGCCTGTTCGGTTTTTAGCTGTGTTGAATTTAGTTCGTTTGGTCCACGGCAGGCGTCGCTTATCCGCGCAATCTTCACGAGACTTGTGCGAGACTTAGAAACGTGAAGCGTCAGCCAGGTGTCAGTGCCGCCATTTTGAAAACTGTTTTCCAAACGAAATATTGCACAAAAACGAGTTTAAATGACTTTTTCTTTCGATTACGTTCATTATGTCTTATATTGAATATTGTTAGGGGTTTTTTTCTTCTTTTTTATAAGACATCTAATTTTTTAGGTTTGTTTACCTGACATGTTTCGACGTACGACTGTCGTCTTCCTCAGAGTGTCACCGGATGTTATTGGTGACGCATCTTTTATCAGCTGATGTTTCCGAAGGTGTGGCCTTCCTGTCTGGATTGACAGGTCGGTCACGCCTTCTACTGTCAGTTCGTCCCCTGCAAGATGGCACTCCAGGTATGGGAGAGCATGTATGCTCCCTCATCTCGGTTGATGGTCCTCGGGCTTCGCTTACGGATCTCTATGGCCTCCCTGATCCAGCGCTGATGTTTATTATCTTCTGTGTGGATGACTCTGGCATTCCCCCAGTCCATAACATGATTTTCCCTTTTGCAATGATCTGTTATGGCTGACTTATAATGACGATTACTGCCTACTTTTTTCAAACTTTCCTGATCGCTATCAAAACAAACAAAACTTCCGGCTTGATCACATCAGCATTCGAGAGATGGCGCGCACGTCTTTTGACAATGTTGGCAGATGTCGGTCGCTTTGATTTCCGCTGTACGTTTTCCTTCCGTCCTACGATGTCTCGCACAGGTCTCAACGAATCTCGTTTACGGCCATTGCTTTGACATATGGACTGATATATTACAGAGCGTATTTCACACTCAGAACTTGCTATAGCAGCGACAAAATAGCGATCAAACATGCATTCCGATATTTAATAACATGAGATAAATAGAATTTTGATAATAAAATTTGCCTTCAGTTCTCCTTTAACAGCATTTTGTGTGTGTGTGTGTGTGTGTGTGTGTGTGTGTGTGTGTGTGTGTGTACAGATCAGGCGTTTATCACACTTGCTACAAATGACAGCTATGCTAAAGGAGCGATGGTGCTCGGTGTGTGTTTGAGGAACCACAAAACATCTCGTAATCTTGTCGTACTGATCGGAGATGACGTTTCACAACTCTGCAGGTACACACACACACACACGCATGCGCAGATACGCTTTGGCTTCTCATTTCATAAACTGGATCAGATACAATTTGCTAGTAAATCGTTCACAGGAACTTTGAGACAAGAAACATGTTCATGAATATGCAATTATTTCAGAAATATGTTCATATCCCACACTTCCTCCTGACTTTATGTAAATTTCCATAAAAGGAGATTTGCTAACATGAGCTGATCGCCTTCAGATCTTATAATTGTTGGTGAGTTCCTGTGAGTTTACTGATGCGATAGTTTCCACTGTCGAGTTTAAATCACGTTTATCTCCGTTACACAACGATTTAATGAATATTTTGTGAAACTCAGTCTAATATTTATATTAATGAGCTGAAAGAACGTGATTCCAAAACAAATCCATAAAATAAGACTAGCCATTTGAATAGGACAAAAGTAATGGCACCCTATAAAGGAGGTGCAGGTTGAGAGCATGCCACACTGAGGAGACGCTCTTTCACCATTTAGATGCCATTTTGTCTTTTTCAGCTCTCTGTGAAAGGCTTTGCCTTTTATGGAGCTCTGTGGGTGTGGCTAAATGTAAATCAGCAACGCTATGAACAGGCTTAGAAATGTGCATATGATTTGGCATTTATCAATACGGAAAAAAAAATTTGAATCTTGCAGGAATTTTTGTTCAGTTTCACAACCAAGACATTTAAATGCAACTTTACGAAAAGATTCATGAGGCTTCTTATAATGATTGTGATTGGTCAGAAGGTGTTGATTAATTCTCGAGAACAGCAGCTCTGACAGTCGCGCAGGTTTATATTAACGTGTCGGTTTTAATATGTTGTTTCTATTGACCCTTCCCACTCACGTGACCTTCGTAAACGTGACCACCATTTTGGACATGAAGAAATAACGGTTTATGGCACAGACCCTTTCGGTTCTCGCTCATCTAGCTGCTACAGTGACTGCTTAGACTGCAACAATAATACCTAACACACATTTAAGTATCCGTCGTAAAGACGTGAAACTCGTCGAGTGACGAGTGTGTTCATTGATAAGCTAACACAATCTAAAAGTAGGCATACCATCACACTGCCCTGGCGCTGTGTACAGTTTACCTTCTATGGTTTGTGCACTCACTATTTGCCATTACTTTCTCCAACACAGTGTTCGAACTATGCCGATATTTTCGGGGGGGTCCCTTTTTTCCCCTGGGGGGAGGGGGGGTGCTTGCGCTTGTCTCAGAGCGCGGATCTCCAAACACATGAGAAGCCTATCTTACGCACATATCACGCGGACTCCACACACGCATCGCGTCTGAAGTCATAACTCATCAGGGGAAATCGTGTCTGCATTGGCATGTTCAAAAAACAACCTCGCGTCAACAATGATACCACACGCAAGAAAAAAAAAACAGTCAGGCTGCTCAACACATCTGATCCACAGCAGCACCAAAGCATCACTGGAAATCACGTCAACAACCAATCTTCCATTTCAACACGCGTCAACAAACAAATGGCACCACAAACATGAACGAATCGGTCAGGCTACCGATTCCAAACCCACAGCAGACGAATAATTAAATGCATCTTACCTTAAAGCAGAATCGACCACAAAGGAAGTGTGTTGGCACTGTTGGCACACTTCCTTTCTACTAGTTTGTGTCCCCAACCTGGCAGCAGCAGTCGTTGTCATATCGGTTTATTTTATCTTTGATGTAAACACAACACTTCGGATATGCAAATGCTTCCCGTTACACACGATTGCTATGTCAATAAACATCATTTTGCCAATATTTTAGAGACCATCCATCTTCTCCGTCGGTCAGCATCTGTCGGGATCCGATAAAATGATAAATCTTGCCTTGTGTGTTGATGGTTACTACATCCAGGTGCACAACAATATAATGGCATGATGGAAGTCTTGCTGAAAGTAAAAACTTTCTTTGATGGCTATATTCCTTTCGATGCTTCGCCGTCGTTCCTCGTTGTTGGCTGTGATAGACTACTGGTAGTGCATGTCCAAAATGGCAGCCGCATTTGTCGTGACGTCACGTGGGATGGGTCAATAGTAACATTAAATGTAACTATAAACAGATAAAAAGTACAACAGATTATACCTTTAATAAAGAAAAAATTGCAGTTGTTGGCAAATTATTGTGCTCTTATAGGAAAATAGTCAGGTGTTTGTGTGTGTTGCAGATCAGTCCTCAGTCAGATCTTTGACGAGGTGTGTGAGGTGAGTGTGTTGGACAGCGGAGACGCGGCTCGCTTGGCGATGATGAAGAGACCCGAGCTCGGCGTCACCCTCACTAAACTGCACTGCTGGAACCTCACACACTACTCAAAGTGTGTGTTCATGGACGCAGACACACTGGTGAGAGATGATGATAAAACATTCCGTATCACACTGTTTCAGGAAACTAATCAACCACATGTTGGTGTAAAGAAGTGGAGTTACTTAGGCTAAGTTTACATTAGACCGTATCTGTCTCGTTTTCTTCGCGGATGCACTGTCCGTTTACATTAAACCACCTGGAAACGCCGGGAAACGGGAATCCGCCAGCGTCCACGTATTCAATCTAGATCGTATCTGGTCCGGTGCTGTGTAAACATTGAAAATACGCGAATACGCTGTGCTGAGCTCTAGTTGGCGTCTCATTGGACAACGTCACTGTGACATCCACCTTCCTGATTCGCTGGCGTTGGTCATGTGACGCGACTGCTGAAAAACGGCGCGGACTTCCGCCTTGTATCACCTTTCATTAAAGAGTATAAAAGTATGAAAATACTGCAAATACTGCTGCAAATACTGCCCATTGTGTAGTTATGATTGTCTTTAGGCTTGCCATCCTTCCACTTGCAAGTGGTAAGTGATCTGCGCTGAGATCACACACACAGCGGCTCAGTCCCGAATCACTGCTTGTGCGCTTCACTCGCGCGCTGTGTGAGCTGCGCAGGGCCGGAGTGCGCACCCTCCAGAGGGCACTCGCTGTTCAGGGCGGAGTGATTTGGAGCACAGGATGCCTGCGGAGCCGAGCGTATCCGTGTATTGGTGTTGCTGTGTGCACGGCTAACGGTTTTAGTGTAAACGCGAATCGTTTTAAGAACATTAATCTGATGATCCGCTGATTCGACGTAATGTAAACGTAGCCTTACTCTTACTACCCTGAATCTGAACTGAATGAGCGTTAATGGGTGTGTGTGTGTGTGTGTGTGTGTGTGTGTGTGTGTGTGTGTGTGTGTGTGTTTAATCTTTAAGGTTCTGTGTAACATTGACGAGCTGTTTGAGCGTGAGGAGTTCTCGGCTGCCCCCGACCCCGGCTGGCCCGACTGCTTTAACTCCGGAGTGTTTGTGTTTCAGCCGTCGGAGGAAACGTACGCCAGGTTACTGACCGCCGGCATGGAGCACGGCAGCTTCGATGGTGAGAGCTACGTTAGTGTGGTTAGCGATTAGATTTTATTTATTTACAGGAAATTATTAGGATATATTAAGTTCTGATAAAGAAGAGTCACTTAAACAAATAAAACCCTGTGTGTTCGGGCTGTAACACACCATACACTTGTATATATGGAGTGTATGTTAACGATCCATACGTACGTACTCAGATTTCAAACCAGAAGTGGGCGTGGCCTAAACATGAAGAAGCTTTTTTGTGTCATTAGGTTTTTGTTTTTGTTTTTTAAACCTAGAGATTTGTGCAGGACTTTTTATGTTTTGTACACAGTTATTTTGTTTGTACTTTCCCACAGTATTTTCTAATAAATTTAGCTGCCTGTGTTTCTAAAAATATAAACGAACTAGTACCTGATTTGACCCACACAGCCGTGAGCAGGCGGTGAGTAAAGATGAGTGAGTGAACGCTGTAAACACACCACACAGAGCTGCATGTTTGTGTTAAAGTTCCCCTTGAAGTTCACAGTAAGGTTGGATTTATGTTTGTGTTAAAGCTCATGTTAATGTTTGCATTAATGTTGACATTTACGATCAGGTTCATGTTCATGAGGTGAGACAGAGCACAGTGAGACAAAGCAGCGAGGTGAGAAAGAGCAGTGAGGCACAGCGCAGCGAGGTGAGACAGCGCGGCGAGGTGAGATGTAGCAGTGAGACAGAGCAGCGAGGTGAGACAGCACAGTGAGACGGAGCTGTGACACAGAGCCGCAAGGTGAGACGGAGCAGTGAGACAGAGCAGCGAGGTGAGACAGAGCAGTGAGACAGAGCAGCGAGGTGAGGCAGCAGAGTGAGCTGTCTCACTGTTCTGTATTTTGGTGAAATAAAGCAGAGCGCTTAAATGTTCCTCCACACTGAGAGAATTCAGTTGCCTGGTAAACAACATCACCATCATCACCATGGAAACTGAATCACATGATTAGTGACTTCAGATGCTACAATAATAACTGTGTTTATTATAGTGTGTGACCTCTGTCACACCTCTCCCTTACATTACAGAGCACTTTATTCTGAGTCTTCATTCTTCTTCTTCTAACTAACGTTTCCATCCAAGTTCTTAATGTAGAAACTCTTTGCTTCTTCCTGGATTTCTTATCGAGGATTTCAGACTCATTCTAACAATTTCCTTTCTGTTTTTCTCGCATTTTTCATCACTCTATTCCTCACAGCCTTTCTTTCTTTCTTTGATTTTGAACTTTGTGGAATAGCATCGTGCTGATGCTGAGTTTACTGTATTTCTGATGTCCCTGTGCAGTTCATCACTTTTTGATGTTTACCTCGGCCGGGACGGAGTCCGCCAGGGGGCGAGGTATTATTTTTGGTCGGGTTTCTGTGTTTTTTTGTTAACGATATTACGGGAAATTGGCTGGATCAATCTTCATGAAACTTTCAGGATAGATGGGCATTGGTCTCAAATAGAACCTCCAATATTTTAAGGGTCATCCAGTCAAGGTCACCAAAAAGGTCATCATTTTTGTTGTGTCTACTGCCTCATATAGTGGCGCTATCCAGTACGTCATTGTGCTGTAAGAATGTAAGAGTGTAACAGTCGCGCACTGTGCATGCGCATACACGTGTTCCTATTAAAATGGCCAGTGAGTGTATACAATTCGGTTCACCATTCAAAATAAATAGACTAGACTAAAGAAATGGCTTTCAGACATGTTTATGCTTATTACAGAGGGCAAGTGCGTTCCACTGAGCTCTAGCACCAGGCCATTTCCGGGAAATAAGAGTTTGGGTCATGGCAACTGTGTGCGTGTGTGTGTCAACCTCGGTTTGGAGGTTTCAGTTTGGAAAACTGTAAGCGGTAAGAGTAGAATAATATAAAGTACAGACACT